>NW_023396761.1:0-132660 GCF_011125445.2 Fundulus heteroclitus
TCGTAGTATTTTTTTGTAATATACAAGTTTATTTTCGTATCCCTTTAGCTTCATTCTCCTGAATGTATTCTCCTAAAGAATAAAATGTTTTAAAATAATCTAACCTGGCCCCTATTACTCCAGGAGTGAAATAATCTGCAAACTGTGTTTATTCTGGAAATGTTCCCCCTTGATTCTCATAATCTGATGTTTTTATCATAACATTATCACTTTTGTGGTGTTCGTGTTTATTTTACTTTATTGACCTTGGACTTTTTATCCTCATAGTATTAATTTTACCGTTTTAATACTCACCCAAAAGTCTGTTCCTAAAGGGTTCATGGGGACACGGGTTTACGAAAGAATGAAGACAACAATGTTTAGATTTAAGAATGATCCTTATATTCATAACACATACAAAAAAAAAAAAAAAAAAAATTATATATATATATATATATATATATGTGTGTGTGTGTGTGTGTGTGTGTGTATTTATTGCAGCACAGGAATGAGGCATCTTCTCTGATCCCGTTCCACGATAACAGAACTCCCCTTTTTCTGCCACTACACATATGGCGGTGAGGTTGACGTGCGACCTGCGACCCTGTGACGCGTCTACGTATATATGTTCTGTGGTCTCTAGCACTCTTTGAAACTATCCTGAAAGCGCCGAGGGTAAAAGCAAACACAGTCCGGAAGAGCGCGGCGTGGGAAAAACATTAGGGAACAGTGTGTGGTGTTTTGACGCGCGGGCGACAAAAAACAAATGGTCGTGCGTTTAAAAATGGGTTTGCGTTAACGCCGACAGCACTACTTATATATATAATAATAATATATATATATATATATATATATATCTATATATATAATAGACATAAAATAAATTAACTAATCGTATGTGTACTATGTATTTATGTAATACATATATGTTCAAATATATGTTTCGTATATTGTTATTTATATATTTATTAACTTTTCACATCTATATTTAAATAAATAAAATGCTAAATTATTTCAGCACATTACTGTCTCAGTACTTGACAGTTTCGAACATAACATAAAAGTTTATGGCATTTGACATTTTAAAAGTTTTAAGCCCCCCGAACATGAAAAAATCCTCGTTATTCGATGGCTGTAGCGCACATATTCCCTATTTACTGGGGGAAAATAGGGAGTACCAATATGGCGGCTGTGGCTTCAAAGCGACTCGTTTTAACAGCCGGTGATTAGCACTCCAGTGTATATATAGCTCAGTGGGTCTAACACGTTAGTAACGCGTTAAAACTGAAAATCCATAATATTACCTATTCAGACCAGAGGGGGGGGGGGGGGGGGGGATATATATCCCCCCCAGGGATAAAACATGAATGACCAGAGGGTGGGAGGAATATGTATACCATCCAGGATAAAACATGAATGACCAGAGGGGGGGACGTCACAAACAGAGGGGGAGGGGGGGGGTAATCCCACCCATCCCCCCCAGCAAATCGCACCCATGTAAAACTATTATTTGAGTCAATGTTCCTGCCGTGTGATGTGGTAAAACAGCTGTGGTAAGCTTTGATATGTCTATGGATAACTTCTTTGCAGCCGCTTTACTGGCGTTGGAAAATGCTAGCATGTCTGTAGCTTGCCTAGAGAGGCAAGATGGTGCTGTGACAGTGTGACTGAAAACACAGACCAGGGAAGCATGGAGAGTCATGCGGAACAAGTTAACACTCTAAAAGAAGACGCCATAATATTAAGAGTTACTAAGAATATTAAAGAAATGCTGAACAAAAAAAAGGAGCTGCCACCCTTTAGCCCAAGACCAAAACTCTCAGAGAAGTTTAACAAACATAGTGCAGAGAATGGGTACTGCACAACAGCGTTGATTTGGAAGACGCGTCGACAAGAAGCTCACCAAGACTGGATAATACGGAGAAAAAAAGTACTCTGGACAGTTTTTGAGAACCAAAGCAGGCACTAGAACATCAAGATTACGGGTATGAAGGAAGGTACTGAAAAAAAGCAATCGCTGCCTTGATTTAAGATATGACCAGAATGGAATCAATGACATTTTATGTAGATTTTTCTGATTTTCTTATCATATTACCTTATATTGTTCCGTCATTAAGGGTCCAAGTTGTGTATTTTGTTCTTGCTAGGATCTTTTTTTGTTTATCAGCACAAAACAAATATCAAGTCAGGCATCTAACAGTTACGAAATTTCAGCAATGCACTCTGTACATACAAAATGACAAAGTTGTCTAAGTCACATTTCATATTTGTTATTTTTATTCTTGAATACAGAATAAAGAAATAATGTATTTTAATGAGTATTTGTAACCTGACTCTCAAACAGATGGATTTCGTTCTGCAGAGCGCCACTCATCCACCCGGGATTGTTTGGAGCGATATGTGTGCCTTTTAATTGAGCGTGCAGGAATCAATCCAAGGGCGCTGTGAGACAACACGCACGCCCAAAACCGGTCTGGCGTGCGGTCAACTCTGAAAAACTCTTCTCAACCCACTGTCCTCGCGCTCAGTTCCATCTCTGCTCGTGCACTCGACCTGCCTCCTTCCTCGCTCAACATCATCTGTGCGCTCGGCGCTCGCTCAGCTGTTTCTGAGCTCGCAACTTCAAAAACTGTCCACTCCAGCAGCCAATTACAGACAGGTTTTTTTTCCATCCAATCAGCGAGCGGGCCAGAGAAAGAACTGATAAAGTGGCACAGAGTAACAATAACAGAGCGCTCCATAAAGATATTATTAATCAGAAAAATAAAACGATATGTTTCTGATTGTTTCACAGCGGTTACATCCAGCAGGTAAACACGCCCATAGCAGCACACCTCAGCTCCCCGCAGCCCCACCCCCGGTTTCTCAGTTTCAGTCTGAATACGTGCTAAAACTCTTGTTGTGATATTACCGCCAGGATCATCAAAATAATTGATATCAGAATGAATTCTGAACAGTGGAAGGGTCACAAAGGAATTCCACTCTGCCGGTAACACGAGACTCTCAAGGTTTGGACGGCCCTTCTTCCCAGCAGGAGGTCAGCTGTGACCCCTGCTTGCTATAAAAACTTTCCTCCCACAGACAAAGATCCCCACTTCTCCAGACCTCTTCCCCTGACTCCAAGCTGCTGAGACACACACCTCCAAAACCCTCTGAGGACCAGCACTCAAGGAGAGGGGGGAGCCATGTGACTGAAGGCCACCGGGAACCATCGATGGGGCCTGGAAGAGGCCGCGAGCTAAGTCCGAATGAGCCTTTCTGAAACTCAATTCCTCCCTGGCCATAGCTCTCAACTCTCACGCATTGACCGTGTGACACACGCATTTCACTGACTTCACATGCTCACACGCAACACATGGCACTTCACACGCAAACATGGCATTTCTCACGCATAAAATCACAAAGCCCATCTGGGCTGCGGACCACAAAACTCCGCCTTCTTCTGAGCTGTTTCGGCTTCTTTCACAACTTGTGGCCATCAGTAATTCCTGCTGCAGTTCATGTTAACAGAGCAGCAGGAAGAGTAATCAGAGTTATGAATAATTTTAGTCTTAAACCAGTGGTGAAAGTGAGCCAGTGTTATGCTCAAAAGTGCATGCCTGCCGAGATATGCATCCCCTGTCGCGGGAGCGCGCCTCGCTCTGTACAAATGAATATCGACGGAAAAACAAATTAAAATACGACCAACGGAGCGACTTGTTCTTATATTAATTATATAAAAACGTTTAAATGTACTTCTAGTGTGAAAAAAACTGTTTGTATTTGGCAGATTCGTTTACAAAAGTACGGGTGTGAAATCCAAAGTTTTTATCCGAGGTACGGCTGATTTATTTGTTGTGGTCTTTTGTTATTCACACAAAACAATAAACCGTGAGAGCCGACGTGAGTTTTGAAACTGAAAAGCTTTTTCTTAAGCGGGAAGATCAAACGTGCAGACACACCGTTCATAGACCAGTGGGATGCATTCGTGAGCGTCAGAAAGCTATGGTGCATTCAGGAGCATGGGACATTTCAAACTTACAAGGAAAGAGGCATAAAACGGAATAGAACTTAACTCATACAATAATCTATTTATCCAGAAACAGTGTGGGCTTTCTTACAATACTGAGTGCTCTATAATTGTATTTCTGTTATGTTTTGATTCTGCACATCTGATAGCTTTTTATTCTGAAAATTCTATAATATTACAGCAGCAAATTATCAAAGTTTTTCAAAGCCTGTTTAAAAGCTCCAAATGGGGCTTCAGATCATAGAGCGACAATTGCGCTGTCATTGTTTTACAGGGCAGAATTTGCATTTGCTGACCCTTGTCCTTTAATTACAGATGGATATACAGGAATACAGTCATACAAGTGTCAACTCCTCTGAGATAGCAGGGGATGCGTTTTTTGGCAGCGGGAACCTCTGTGTGCTTTAGTGTTGCTGCTGAGGGGAAAATGTTGACCATAAAGACTTGATGAAACTCAGCCTGATTCACCAATCAGGTTATAGATCTACAATGATAAAAAAAACCCATAGATTAATGTGTAACAGTGTAATAATTCGGTCAATAACTTAAAACTACTTAATTTTATTCAGTATTATTTGAACAATTGTGTGTTTTTATGTTTTAGTACCATTAACTGAACAATAAGGTATTAATATGTCTCTTTCTCTTTTTAACAAAAGTAATACATGTCTACTTCAATGTCTGGTGGGATAAAAATGAGATGGAGTTGAGACTCCACCGGCTCTTCCAGGGTCTGGTTAGCCCCGCCCCAAACAAGCCCCGCCCCCAAAATTAGCATAATCTCACTCTTAACTTTTGATAAAAGCTGAGAGGTCTGTCCCTGGCATAGGGAGAAACTGCCAGCCGATTCAAAGATAAGTCTCTCACTTCTGCTTAAAACAGATGCCGAAGTGAAGGAATCCGTCTATGCCAGCTTTGTTCTGCTTTCTTAGCGCACCACAGACGGAGCTGGTTCCAGGCAACGCAGAGCTGAAAAGCCGGCACAGAAGCAACGTCCCCATGCCGAGGAGAGATCTGCTTAAATTGTGACTGCAACCGGGGTCAGAGTCTGCCTGGAGGACCAGGCCTCCAACCCAGACCACGCCGTCAGCTACACGCTGCTGCAAGGCTAACGCTAGCCTGCCAAGAGCCAAGCGCTAGCCGCTAGTCAACAACTTCCCTCCTTCAACGCTCCTCCCGTGAATGGCCAAAACTAGACAAGACTGACACAAAAACAAAGGACAGAGGTTTGGGCAGCGGTCTGAGGGTGAAGAAAAAGGTTTATTGGGAAATGTTTGTAAACCGTGGTGTTTAGAACAAAGGGCTAACCGGTAGGTCGCGCTAGCCAAACATGCAATTAGCCTTGCTAACATCCGGTTTCAGACAGTTCAGAAGAAGTTCGTTTTAAAGCATAAAGCGTAACTGTTCTGCGCCGCCATCCCCCGATGGTGTTATGAGCCTTATTCCCGCATCAATATGGTATATTAATGCCGGTTTTCAAGATAATTTTGATAACTATAGATTTTAACCAGGTTAGCGACGATCGCTGCAGCGACCCCTAGCGGCCGGATGTAAAATCGCATAAACAAAGGCAAGCGATTCTGAATTAAATGATTTTACAGGACAAAACAGTCCTCAGAATATTATTTCAACAAATAATGTTTTGTTTGACTTGGGCTTTGCAATGTGAATGGATTGAAATACACGGCAGATGTTTTTAACTCCATTCCATGTTTTTGTTAATCAGATCTGCAGTGAACCAGGATTCACTGAAGTATTCTGATTATGATCAACCACTTTTGTTTGTGTTTTGCATGTAAATAGTTCCTTAGCTTAGCTTCTTTTTATCTTCATTTTGCTTGGTAGTTTAGTTAGGTTTCACTAGCTTAGTAGAGAGGATTTATTAAATCGAAATATTGTGTTAATTCAGGTAAACAGCATTACATAGTGATGTTCTCTGGATGTTCATTTTATTTCTGTTATTAAATTCTTGAACTTGAAAAGAAGTTGTCACTCTTTATTCTACGTGTGTGCAGGTTTTGCTGTTAAAAGATCGCTAGTGCTCGAATTCATCCCTTTCAACCGTTGTCTTGATATCAGCGTAAGAGCTGATCATCACCAGACAATACTTAACAGACAGAGAGTTATTTATGAAACATTAAATAACTTTTAACAGTGTATAATTGCACAACACTCTAAAATGAACTGCACCAGTCTGAATCACAATGAAAAGTATTACAGCTCTGTGCGTAAACATAGTGAGGAAATCGTGTCTAGCACCAATTTTACCAGCAGCAGCGAAGGCTGCAGCGGTGTGGGCGTGACATGCGCATCGGTGCTTGTCACTGGTTCAGTCACGGCAGCAGCGCTGTTTCTAAGTGCTGCGCGATCCATAGAAAGACAGACACTCAATTTAATCTCGTGAATAAAACTTTTGGCCAGAATTCTACTTTTCATCTGCTGGCATAAATAATGTAAAGTCAGGAGAGAGAAAGAGACAGATTCTCGCTCGTTGTCTTCTCCCGGATCCGTTGCAATTCTCTCCTCTGTTGCCTCTGATTTCTCACTCTCTCTTTGTTCCTCTCCTCCTTCATCACAAACTTTGACCTTGGATGTCTCACCTACCAGACAGTTTCCCTAATTTCAGCCAAATTAGCATATTTGCAAGAATGATTGAAGCAGAGGCCACAAGCAAGGTGCGCATATACAGCACAATGCGTATATTTCATCTTCAAATGAAGCGTAGAAGATTTGTTCAAAATAAATACATTTTCGGGTGAATACTGTATTGTTCCGTTATGACACCCAAGCACCAGACCAACACATAATTTTAGGACGAAGAGAACGGGACAGCTTTCACAGAGTAATCCGCCAGTCCCCTGAACCACCACTCCTTCCCCCAGAAGCCACACATTTCTTCCAGTATAAACCCAAAACCTAACTTAAAGAAACAATAAGTGTGCAACAGCACTTTAATACGGATCATTACAATACATTTTTATTTCACAATTTTTGATTGTAATTTTTACAAAGGAAATGTTTATTTACACGTCTTTATGGTGTGGGGGGAAAACAACTGTCAGACAGCTGTTACATTTTTCAGCTCGCGCCCCAGCATCACATTTGGGAATCCCTGCTCTGAAGGAAAAGCACAAGTAGAAATTGTATACCTTTTTATTTCCATTGATTCCAAGTTTGTTTGGTGATAAACAGGATTTTGAGGACGATTTTGCCACACAGCAAGAGGCTTTAAAATATTTCTTCTCAGCTCAATTGCAACGCCAGCAAACCATTTATCTCAATCTAAACATGAACTCTGGGGTGAAAAATGAAAGTCTATAACAGAGCTCCATCATACAATGCTAAGAATGTTGGAACCTGACTGACAAAAATATTTTATTTTTCCAGTGAAGTCACAGCCTCAACCAATTTTAACTGCCATAAAGGCGAGAGAAAGGGCGTCAAATCACTAATTGTGATTGTTTTTAACTTTACCTTTCGCCTCAACATTGAGTCATTGAGGTATTTACTGGCAAAGCAACTGACAAGATTCCCCAAGAGTACCAAATCCGTATCTTTTGTCTGACGTTGTCCACCAACCTGAGCGTCAGCGAAGAAAATCTGTGCATAGATGTAGCTGTGACCATGTGACCATGAAGTAGTCACTTACCACAAAAACAAAAAACTGTCGATCTGTAAACAAGAAGTCAATAAAACAACAAGAATTTATGTTTTTCCTTTCTCACTGTAAGCTAATCATTTGTCGATGTCAGCAAACACCATCCGATTAGCTGTAAGCGCAGACTTTGATAAAGTCTTGCTGGCCTGATATACCTGATCCACAAACCAACATTAAACCCAGTTTATGTTGCGCATTCATTCTGATTTCTCAGAGATTGTAAGAGAAACTCGGCTAAAGCTAACTAGCATCCAGCTCCAGATGCTGCTGTGGCCATACTACGGAGCGTTGACTCTTAAGGAGAGCAAAACATGTTTACTATGGGACATGGAAACAGCAGGGAGGCGCAGATTTGCTGTTTTAGCACAGTTTGGAGACCGCAAAGATGGACCGTGAGCTGGTGAACCCGATGTAACCAAGTCGTGAGTATAATGTATCGCTGTGACAAACAAAACAACAACAGAGAGGCTGTCGATACGACATCCGCAGGTCTGCACTGCAGGGTTTACATACAATCTTCTAATTTTAAACGAATGAGAACTAATTTCAGCAATGTGCTTCATCCAGTAATTAAGGTACGAAAGTAGAACTGCTATAATCTGCGAGAAATATTATTTTACACGTACTTACATGTTATGTTTTAAGCACGGCCCCGATGTAGCCAGGCGCGTTGAGGCGAAGGCAATATGGCTGACACGCTAAGAGCGATGCAATCTGGGAAATGAAGGCAAATTATAAACCCTGATTTTTATTTTATTTTTTGTACACAGCTAAAAATATACCTAAAACAAAATTTGCTTTGGGGAAATACTGCATTTAATGTGTAAATCAGACGCTAGGACAAACACTTGCCACCCTTTTGTAAGTCATGTTTTGAGTCAAGTTAAGACAAGTCATTCCTCAGTAGCCTATAGTCCAAAATCGTATTGTGAAATTCCTGAGTAAAGGCCAAAGTAGCTTTGATTTCCAGTTTGCAGAACATCAGTTACTAATTTCAAGAACTTATAAATGTTTCATAAGATCCATCCATCCGTTGTCAAAAATAAGGCATCTAAAACTGTATGTTTGACCAGTTGAAATATCTTTTAAGGTTTATCCAAATAAATTGGAGGTATTTTGAACACTTTTTTTTAAATCCAGATAGCATTTTTATTTCAGATATCTTGAATTATCATTGTCAGAATTATACTAACATCTTGAACATGTCTTAAAATATCCCACATTTTGGCAATACATTTTTTAAGACATTTAGCCTTACTTGTATTGTGCCATTGCACACGTTTTTTTTAGTTAGTTAATGTTTAATAAATAATTCATGGTCTGTTTGGTATTGTCCATAGGTATGGGGCCATTATTGTTGCAATATAATTTGCAAATGTGTATGGAGAGTTGTGTGTCTGTACCTCAATTTGTGTGTGTGTTCAGTGGAAATGTGTAAAAAAAATCGGTAAATGTGTGAGGAGATTTGTGTGTCTGTACAACAATCTGCAAATGTGTAAAACTACTTGTGTGTAATCCGTTTTGCAAATGTGTAAAAAATCCACAAATCTGTATTCACATCTACAAATGTGTACTGAGATTTGCAAATGTGTAGATCAATCTGTGAGCACACACAGTGGCGCCTCCAGAAATTTTTCACACTGAAACTAAAAGCCATAAATTCAGGATTGTATTCTATAGTTGTAGTAAAGCTGCCTTTAGAAAATTGTGTGATTTTTAATGTTACTAATGATCTAATGTGCATAGTCATAGACCAATAACAGTACAGTTAACATTTTGAGTTGAACAATAATTGCTTTATATTGTGTAGTCATGTAGGAATAGGGTGTAAATGTATTAATTTATTGAAAACTAAAAAATACTGGGCAGATAAAAATAAAAGCAAGAACAGAAACAATATCTTTATTTATGTAACAGGAATCTCAGGGAAAAAGGGAACAACAGTCATATTTTGATTACAAGGTTATACTGTATGTGTAAGAAACAGTTATACCTTTACTTAGTCTGAAACAAAAATAATAATTACTTTTACAAAAATAACTTCCCAGCAAAGATCCATAGTCTCCAATTCTGGTTACCAAGCTCAATTCAAGCCATTTACATGTGTTGTACCAGTTTTTAGAAAAGCATCTTCTTCTGTCCCCTTGACAGGTTCTAGGGAAGATTTTTAGTTGTGGCTGCTTGGGCCGCTCTGCTCTTGACTGGAATAAATCTATAATGAAACATGAGCGAAAGTCCGTTATTCTGACATTAAAATTATGATCACAATAACAATAAATAACTAGAACTGCAAGCAGTTATTTACAGGTTCCAAGCCCACCCACGCCCCGCCCCCTTGAGCATGTTTCTGGACTTCAGTTCAGCGTTCAACACCATCAAAACTGGAACATCTGGGCTTCAGCACACCTCTTTGCAACTGCCTGCTAGACTTCATCACCAACAGACCTCAGTTGGTCCGGGTCGGACAGAATACCTCTGATGTCATCACCCTCAGCACAGGCTTTCCTCAGGGCTGTGTCCTGAGCCCCTTGCTGTTCACCCTGATGACACACGACTGTGTCCCCAGGTTCACCACCAATCACATCGTGAAGTTTGCAGACGACACGACGGTGGTGGGCCTGATCAGAGATGACTGAGATGCTTTCTGAGTGATTATACTGCAAACTAATTAAGTATGAACTACAATCTGAACATATGACTGATCTTATTGCCTTAACTTCTTCAACCCATTGAACAGCTAATAATATTGCAATCATTTCTCCTGTATAAACTGAAAGTCCATCACTTATTCGTTTCCTAATTTTAACATTAAATTCTGGTACGATAAAGGCTACTCCTATTTGATTTGTTATATTTTTAGAGGCATCTGTATACATTTTTACATAAGTATAATATTTATTAATATATTCCTGTTCTATATAAGAGTTTAATATAAATTTCTTATCCTTTCTTCTTTTCAACAAAGTAAAATCTACCCTAGCATCTGGAATTATCCATGGTTGTATAACTGATAATGGAACTGTTTGACTTATACTAATCTGATCTATTTTGAATTCTGTTATTTTTTCCTGCACAGTCCAACCAAAACTTCTAATATCTATTACTTCTTTTTCCCAACAGGGTTTTATTACCTGCAGAGTTGGATGATCCTTTCTATGACCTTTTATGTTAATTGCTCTCTTCTAAATGCAAGCGGCATTTCTCCCATTTCTACTAATAATGCTGCTGTTGGAGTAGTTTTAATTGCTCCTGTACATAATCTCAATGCTTGATACTGAATCCGATCTAATTTTTGTAGATTTTTCTCTGCTGCTGAATTATAAACAATACTTCCATAATCACTGATCTAATTAATCCTGTATATATATTCTTTAGTGCTATTCTATCTGCTCCCCACTCCCTACCAATTAAGCATGTCATAATATTTATTACTTTCTTGCATTTGTCTACGACTCTTTAAATGTGTATATTCCATGTTATTCTTTCGTCAAACCAAACACCTAAAAATTTGAATTGTTTCACTCTTTGTATTTCTTGATTATATAATTTTAATTTAACATCATTCATTTTCTTCCTTGAAAAAAAACATTGTTTTAGTCTTATCCACTGAGAATTTAAATCCCCATTTTAATGACCATTCTTCAACTTTAAAAATAGCTTCTTGCATCTATTTAGTAATAAACTCCAAATTCCTTCCTCTCTTCCACATAGCTCATCATCAGCAAAAACAGAAAAACCCATTCCATTATCTGTATTTTGAAACACATCATCTATCATTATCGAAACTAATAAAGGACTTATTATACTTCCCTGTGGAGTACCATTTTCAACAATATATTTCTCAGAATGATAATTACCTATTTAAACTTGTATTTGTCTTTTAGTTACAAAATCTTTGATCCACCAATACATCCTACCTGTAATACCCATCCTTATAATTTTAATTAATAAACCTTCTTTCCACAACATATCATCTGCCTTTTCAATATCAAAAAACACTGCTACAATACTTTCTTTATTAATTTGAGCTTTTCTGATTTCAAATTGCAATTCCTCCCTCTTCAAGTTCCTGCTCCGCTTAGAAACATCACGGGATGTGAATCTTATTTGGAGTATGGGTTATGAAGGACATGTTAAAATCTGTTAGGGTTTTAGAATAATCAGCAATGTACACACACATACACATATACACATGCAGTAGAATGTTCTTCATTTACAGTGACCTTTAAACCATTAGTGCTATTACTCCTTTTCATATCTATCTATCTATCTATCCATATTATATTATAGTGTTACTTTTGGAATAAGTCTGATCCATATCTGAACTATGGATCTTTGCAAATGTTCTTGCCATAGACAGACCTCTCAACTTTTATCAAAAGTTAGGAGTGAGATTATGCTAATTTGGGGGCGGGGCTTGTTTGGGGGCGGGGCTAACTGGACCCTGGAAGAGCCGGTGGAGTCAGCTGCATCTCATTTTTACCCCACCAGACAATGAAGTAGACATGTATTACTTGTGTTAAAAAGAGAAAGAGAAATATTAATACTTTATTGTTCAGTTAATGGATTAAAACACATATAATACACAATTGTTCAAATAATACTGAATAAAATTAAGTAGATGTTAATTATTGACCGAATTATTATACTGTTACACATTCATCTATGGGTTGTTTATCATTGTAAATCTATAACCTGATTGGTGATTCAGGCTGAGTTTCATCAAGCCTTTATGTTCCCCTCAGCAGCAACACTGAAGCACACAGAGGTTCCCGCTGCGTCTTTACGCACGATCCAGCTGCTGATGTTTCCCTCTTTTCAGCTCAATGCACTTCTAGACTGTTACAGTTTATAACATTCTCATCACCTTTCACAGCGACAGGTTTCTCAGTCAGTCGCCGCGCTGACCAGACAAATCTCTATTGCTCTCGTCAGTGCGCTCTGGGCGCCCAGAAAGCACCTGCTCCGAGGGAGGGGAGGGGGGGAGAGCAGCAAGCACGGAGGCACAGAAATACGGTGCATGTAGTTAAAAAATGCAGAATTAATAAAAACGAAACTTATAAACTGACCAAGTGGCGTTTTAAATTGCATCTGGTTAGCAGAACTGTTTTTATGATCAGCGTGCAGCCATGGCTGGTTCTGAATGAACCGGTCATCTCGCAGCAGCTCCGCCCCCTCCCCTCCTCCTGTGTACGCGGTACAGGACCTTACCGGCTCACTTTCACCACTGTTAAGACTAAAATTATTCATAACTCCGATCACTCTTCCTGCTGCTCTGTTAACACGAACTGGAGCAGGAATTACTGATGGCCACAAGCTGTGAAAGAAGCCGAAACAGCTCAGCAGAAGGCGGAGTTTTGTCGTCCGCAGCCCAGATGGGCTTTGTGATTTTTATGCGTGAGAAATGCCATGTTTGCGTGTGAAATGTCATGTGTTGCGTGTGAGCGTGTGAAGTTAGTGAAATGCGTGTGTCACACGGTCAATGCGTGAGAGTTGAGAGCTATGCCATAGACCTTTTTCCACGGTGACGTCATGCAACTTCCGTTCTGTGGTGAAGCAGGGTATCTTTATTTCCGCTTTCTCCGCTAGCAGTGTTTTTACATAGGGAATTCACACAGTCCCACACCAATCTACCAAAATTTCGTTTGGGAGACGTGCACAGACTGGTACAAAAGCTTTCGGCCACACCAGCCTCCAAACTCGATAAAGATTACAAGTTCTTTGTGGAACAATACCTTTTCGATTATGAAGGTAAGAGCTTTGTCTTCTTAGCTCTGTTGTTAGCATATATGCTAGGATAATTATAGCTATGCTACCAACAGGACTTTTGTCATTTATTAGTTTTCTATTTCTCCATTATATTGCTACGCTAGCTTTATTGCTATATCAGCTATTCTGTTTCACAGCTTTTAGCCAATGAGTCACACCAGGGATATAGTTGATGTATAATGTTGAGCCTTTTCATACTTTGTTTTGGAACAGTGTTAAATGCTGTTGGCCACTTGGTCACAGTTAGAGCACGCTGTCACAGCTCTATGAATAAAAATGAGGAGCCTCATTCCCTTCAGCTTTTTCTTTTTGTGTAATATTTTACTGCGGTTGCAGACTTTGCAGTATCCCTCAAAGTTCCTCTGTGGGTTCAGTGTGTTTCTCAGTCTCGTCAGTAGATTTGGAGCCTCAATTAATAAAATAATTCTGCCCATTCCTGTTAAAACTGTGATAGTTTAGGACATCAAAGACTGGGAAAGACGCTGTCAATAATGTTGCATGCACATTAATAATCAGTTCATTATAGTATTTATGGATTATGCTGCTGTCGGGGCAAACCCCTTGTGTCCTATACTCTTATTTTTCAGGAACTGACCAAAAAACACGGATTTTAAAAACTTCAGACATCACACTTCATATATTTGATATTTATTACATAGATAGGCTTTCCTCGGTTTTTAATATTTTGACTAAATCATGCTCGCATGAATTAGTGTTCTTGATTAAAGTCAAATGGAGGATTGAGCCTGAGAGTGCCATAAAAACAAGACCTGGTGTCTTATCAGACTTTTAAAGCCTTCAGTCCAAATAACGGTGTCCCATAGGGGTAATTTGATTCTGATAACACTGATTATCATTATGCACATGTGGATGTAGTCAGTGAGTGAAAAATAAGCTTCTTTGCATTTGCTGTTTCCAGCAGTCATAATTTTCATGTTGCTGCTTTGAAAAATTAAACATTAGCTAAATTCACCTAAAACAGCATGTCTCTATTTTTAGTTTCCACTGGATAACAAAGAGGACCCCGTGGCTCTGGAGTACCTGTCGTGTTCTTGTGTTGCAGGTAAAGCTCTATGTAATCACATAGTAGCCCTGCTACTTCATAGCAGCTCTGTCCATTTTACCTTTTACCTGTCCTGTTTATCATGCTGTCTTGCTCCGGTTCCCCTCTGCCTTACAGAAGAGCCTGCTGCCGAGCTCTGTTGGGTTCTCCCCTAACTGTCGATTCTCTGCTGAGCTGTGGACCCTGCTGCCTGTTCCTGGTTCCAAGAAGTCTCTCTCCGGGCCGTCAGCTCCTGCCAACACCATCACCCTGTTCCCGTGCAGTTCTACCTCGCTGGTTACATCACCCTCCATCCCATCAAACCTTCAATAAAGACTTTCATTTTAAGTCCCGTGTGTGTGATTCTGGGTTCATCCATAGACAAATTGTGACAATTAGACTTAGACAACTTTATTTGTCATTTCGTATGCACAGAGTGCGTACAGAACGAAATTTCGTTTGCATACAGCTTGAGAATTACAGTAAATTACAGGGTAAAGTGCAGCAGTGATTTTACAGTAAACAATTGAAATGTAAACAATGCAGGAGTAAGAGACAGTGTGCGATCCGTGTACAGGTGAGTATTTTTAAAAATCATTTGTATGTGCAGAAATTAATGAATTTCTCAGATTCATTTCCTTTCATTAACAAATTGATTTTGACAACTCTAATAAAATTATATGTGGTGACCCACTGAAATTAAGCTAAATAAACTTATAACTCAATTATCTTTAAGAAAGAAAGATGGAGTTTAATTTGTTAAAAAAAATCACCGGGAGAGGGATGGCAGCTGTAGTTCTAGGTCTCCTCGGAAGAGAAGTGCTGACTGTAGATGTAAGTGCTGCCGTGAAGGATTTTCAAATTTGGCCCCTCGTCTCTTCTTATTGATGTCACCCAACAGGCTCGAATCTCTTGGCCCATTGAAAAAAGCGTTTCAGAGAAAAAAAATATTAATCTTTATAGTCTTGCACATGTGAATTTCAAAGTCTTTTAAATAGTTCAAAATCGCCTGGATTATTACCAAACTGAAGTCCACGTTTAGTCTGAATGTGCTTTACAAATAGTGGCCATTTTTATTGGGATTGAACAATATTTGTGCAAAATACATTGATTTTTCCATTTTACAAACTTTTAAAAAATCAGAGTGTGCAACTTTCAAAAACCTCAATACATGCAGTGAGAGAATTGTTACTCCTTATTCAAGGAATACATCCTGAAAATCTGAGCTTGTTACACCACACAAGTGATTTTAGGTGAATTTTTGAAGTTTTCAAGTTTTTTTCCACACTTTTGGAAATAGGCCCTGCCCACTTGTTTCAATCATTAACATTTTATATTACTTTAGTTCAGGGTTATGACTGGAAGGGGATGAAGAAGGTTTTGTAAAAATCCAATCAGCCATTCTTGCGTAGTAGATTTCTTGACATCACAGCGCCCCCTAGTGATGGACGATCTTCAAACGCGGGTCACATGTGCAAAATCTTATTTGTAGTTTGGGTTATAAAGGACATGTTAAAATCTGTTATGGTTTTAGAATAATCAGCAATTACATTTAGAGCTAGCTAGCTAACAATCACTTATTGTAGCGTTACTTTTCGAAAAAGTCAAAATTCAAAAATCTGCCACGTTACCTTTTTTTATTTGTCCATGACACGCTTATTTATAAAGTTTTGCGCGGATTGCACAAAAAATGTAGGAGGAGATTAACAAGAAAGGTCCAACCTTTGTAGCCATGTAGCGCGAAAAGTAGCTGGGAAACGAAAGGTGTGCCAATTCCCTTTTTGATGCAGAAACATCCAATAAACAAAGTGCTATCAAGTTTTTGAGTGTGGGACCAGTAGTTTGGTGGTTACAGGCCGAAACGCATTGTCCTTTGTTATATGCAGCATTGGAGGAATCTTTAGAATCTGCGCAGTGTTTGAACTGTTTAGAAGCAGTAGAGCTTTCTGAGCTATCTAAAATTTTAGCTTCATCTAAACCTTCTACCTGTATGTTAGACCCAATCCCAACCAAGTTGTTTAAGGAGATATTCCCTTTGATCAGTGGCACTATTTTAGACATGATTAATCTATCCTTAGTAAATGGATATGTACCACAGGTTTTGAAAGTAGCTGTTATTAAACCTTTACTTAAGAAACCTTCTCTTGATCAAGATGAGTTAGTAAATTACAGACCTATATCTAATCTTCTTTTCTTATCTAAAATTCTTGAGAAAGTAGTTGCTAATCAACTTTGTGAACATTTACAAAGTAATGACCTACTTGAGGAGTTTCAGTCAGGCTTCAGAGCTCATCATAGCACTGAAACAGCTCTGGTGAAGGTCACTAATGATATTCTCATGGCCTCAGATAATGGACTTGTGTCTATACTTGTCCTGTTAGATCTCAGTGCTGCGTTTGATACAGTTGATCACAATATTCTCCTACAAAGACTTGAACATACTGTAGGGATTAAGGGGAAAGCATTAGGCTGGTTTAAATCTTATCTGTCAGACAGATTCCAATTTGTTCATGTTAATAATAAATCTTCCTCAAACTCTAGGGTCACCTGTGGAGTACCACAGGGTTCAGTCCTTGGACCAATTCTCTTTACTATATATATGCTTCCGATTGGCAAAATTATCAGACAGCATGGGATTAATTTCCACTGTTATGCTGATGATACTCAGCTATATTTATCCATAAATCCTGATGAATCCAATCAATTACTTCGACTGCAGTCATGTCTTGATGACATCAAAAGCTGGATGACTTTAAATTTCCTGCATCTAAATTCTGACAAGACCGAAGTTTTAATCTTTGGGCCAGAGTCCTCAAAAAATAAACTTCTTAACCAATCACTTAATCTGGGTGGCATTAACCTGGCCTCTGGTAATAAAGTAAAAAATCTTGGTGTTATTTTTGACCAAGACATGTCATTTAAATCCCATATTAAACAGGTTTCCAGAGTTTCCTTTTTTCACCTCCGGAATATCGCCAAAATTAGAAACATTCTGTCCAGGAGTGATGCTGAAAAACTGGTCCATGCATTTGTTACTTCAAGGCTGGACTATTGTAATTCTTTACTATCAGGAAGTCCACAAAATGCAGTTCAAAGCCTTCAGCTGATCCAAAATGCTGCAGCAAGAGTTCTGATGAAAATCAACAAGAGGGATCATATTTCTCCAATTTTAGCTTCCCTTCATTGGCTTCCTGTTAAATCAAGAATAGAATTTAAAATTCTTCTTCTAACGTATAAAGCCCTTAATAATCAAGCTCCATCATATATCAGAGCTCTGATTACCCCGTATGTTCCTAACAGAGCACTTCGCTCTCAGACTGCAGGTCTGCTGGTGGTTCCTAGAGTCTCTAAAAGTAGAATGGGAGGCAGATCCTTTAGCTATCAGGCTCCTCTCCTGTGGAACCAACTCCCAGTTTTGGTCCGTGAGGCAGACACCCTGTCTACTTTTAAGACTAGGCTTAAAACTTTTCTTTTTGACAAAAATTATAACTAGTGACTCATGTTACTCTCAGCTACCTTTATAGTTTTACTGCTATAGGCTTAGGTTACTGGAGTATATCAGGATCTAATTTTCTCACTATATTGAGTTCTACTGTTCTTCAATTATGCATTATGTGTTGTCATTTCTGCTTTAACTTTCTGTTCTCTCTCTTTTCTCTTCATAGTAGGTACACCTGGTCTGGCGTTCTGTTAACTTTGACATCATCCAGAGAAGACGACTCACCTGCTACTACCATCTAATGTAGAACAGATTACTAGATCAATGTGTGCTTCTGTGCTTTTTTGTTTCTCTTGTTGTGTCTCTGTTCTGTCTTCTGTAACCCCAGTCGGTCGAGGCAGATGACCGTTCATACTGAGCCCGGTTCTGCCGGAGGTTTTTTTTTCCCGTTAATGGGTGGTTTTTCTTCCCACTGTCGCTTCATGCTTGCTCAGTATGAGGGATTGCAGCAAAGCCATGTACAATGCAGATGACTCTTCCTGTGGCTCTACGGTTCCCCAGGAGTGAATGCTGCTTGTCGGGACTTTGATGCAATCAACTGGTTTCCTTATATAGGAAATTTTTGACCAATCTGTATAATCTGACCCAATCTGTATAATATGATTGAACTTGACTTTGTAAAGTGCCTTGAGATGACATGTTTCATGATTTGGCGCTATATAAATAAAATTGAATTGAATTGAATTGAATAGCGCCCCCTAGTTGTTGAGGGGTCTGAATTTCTGGGTTTGAGTAGAGGCGCACATTCTGTACTTAGATACCTGATTCAATAGGTTCGTTATAAATCCGCTTGGGCTGCACAACGCGTTTTAATTCCGTAATATTAATAAATAAACTAGAACTGCAAGCAGTTATTAACGGGTTCCAAGCCCACGCACCGCCCCATTTGTCGGTCCGGGTCTGACAGACCATCTGATGTCATCACCCTCAGCACGGGCTCCCCTCAGGGCTGCAACCGGAGCCCCTTGCTGTTTACTCTGATGACACATGACTGCACCCCCAGGTTCACCCCCAATCATATCATGAAGTTCGCAGATGACATAAACTCATCAACAGCTCAGCTGTGGAGGTGGTTAGCAGCACAGAGTTCCTGGGGGTGCACATCACGGTCAACCTCACCTGGTCTGTGAACACCACGTCACTGGTAAAGAGGGCACAGAAGCGCTTGTACTTCCTGCAGAGGATGAGGAGAGCCCACCTGTCCCCGCACATTCTCACAACCTTCTACAGAAGTACCATAGAGAGCGTTCTGACCAGCTGTCTCTCTGTGTGGTGTGGAGGCTGCAGCCCCTCCAACTGGTGGAAAATGAGGAGAGTGGTGGGGACAGCAGAAGGGATCATAGGGGCTCCTCTTTCCTCCATTAAGGACATTTCATCCCAGCGCTGCATGTCCCCAGCCCATAGCATCAACAGAGACCCTCAAACCCCCACCATGAACTGTTCCCCATATATATATATATATATATATATATATATATATATATATATATATATAATGAATGTTCTTCATTTACAGTGACCCTTTAAACCATTAATGCTATTACTCCTTTTCATGACAACTCATAATATATGAATTACATGTTTCCCGTAACTTATACCTTTTTATTCTAAGTTCAACCAAGATATTCTCTTCTTATCCTTGTAGCTTGTAGTGTTAAATAAGACTAAAATCGTTTCATTTGAATCAAGGTATGCAGATGGTGATAGATATATCTATCTATCAGTGACGTGCGGTAGGGTTCATAGCTGGTGAAGCACTGACATCATCAGTCAGATTTACAAATATATACACTCTACAGAGTAGATTCATTGCAAAGTGCTGAAGGAGACTGGTTGAGCCAAATCAATTAACCAAGAGACATGGAAAAAATATTGATTACTTGTTAAGAAAATAAATAAAACTAAATTATTTGTCATTTGATTGGTAGCAGTTTATGAGTTATGATGGATTTCTACATTTGTAACACATTCAAAAACTAACCTACATTACGCACATTTCATTACAAAAACAAAACATGAATAATAGGGCTCGGGATCCGCGTTGCATTGTGGGACGTGGCGGCCATATTGACAGCAACGCAACGTTAAAATACCTCTGACATAACGTTGTTGAACGAAGAGACGTAGAAGTAGAGTTGAGAAAGAATAGATATAAAAAATATGTTAAAATCCCGAAAAGGATCTGAAATTTACCGGGACACATTAAATAGAGAAATCAAGGACCGGTATGTTGACAAAATCAGCAATATTATGGAGCGCCGACGACCACTTGTTGCCACTGTTTTGCATATCGGACGTCTTCGGCTGCCTTGTTTGTGGTGTGAGCGCCTAGACTTCAGAACAGTTCCAAAGCTACACGTCCTTGGAGTCTCATGTGCAGTTCACGAATGGATGGGCTCAGGAGCGGCAGATTATAAAGCCAGCAAACAGTGGGAACACAGTAATTCATACAAAGGTCAGCTGTGCTCAGACGCGCTCTGGCACCTGCTAACCGCTAGTGCTAACAACCACTCACGCATATAATGTACTTTTAACTAGCTGCTATGTGTTTCAAAGGTTTAGTTAGTAACGTTAACTGCCAGCCCTCCCTAAACCCTCCGGGTTTCTCACGTATTTGAGCCTTTTCCCGCTGTCGTTTTATTATTTATATGCATGTATGTGGTGTCGCGGCTGAAGGAAAGAAACTGTAGGCTATTAAATAAAACCGTGCATCTTTAACTTACCAGAATGAAAATGCAGGGAACACACTCTCATTGACATCGGGATACTGTGGAAAGTTATGATCGGTAGTCTTAAAGCCGCGATCCAAGCGAGCCGACAACTCCATTGCGCTTGCTGTCTCTCCCGTGGTTGCGCCTCCAGGCAGGAAAGCGGTGGAAAGTTAACCCATTTTCTATGTTTTTCCCATGGCGATCATGTGTTGCGCTGTTACAGCCCACAACACAGCAACGGTTTACCATGGTTGAAATGAAGTTACGGTAAAATTAATCAAATTAAAACACGGCTGAGAGAGGGAGTACAGTACGCGGTAGTCATAGGCAGTAGTCTGAGTAGCGGGGGCGGAGCCTCGGAGGCTTTCAATATGGCGGCCACACAAAGTAATACGTCATGACGACCAAGCCCTATTATCGCTGTCTTACCTCTACTTAGAAATGAAGTCCAGCTGCGCTCTTTCTGAACAAAAATATCGGTCACTTTCCAGTAAAAGTTCTTTTTATCTTCTTCAGTTCTAAAAGTTTCTCAGTCTCAGTGGAGCTCACTGCCAGGGAGGAAAGCCTTCCTTGATCAGTCCTGTTCCAGCTGTATGTTTAGAGTCTTTTTAGTGCTTTACTTGTTTAGCAAAACTCGCTAATAACACATCCATAACTTGCTTTGACTCTACTATTTGGGGATCAGAGCGGTGCCCCTTGAGCGCCCCCTGCCTAGAGGCCAAGGAACTGCCAGCCTCACCTACAACCAGCTCTTTGGCTTTTATGATCGCCCAGCAGCACACGAAAACACATAGTTTAATGACCAAAACACAATTCGTAATCCACATATATTAAATTGTGGAAAATCAGTTCATCAGTGTTTGAACAATTGAATTTATGATCTAGAGACAGGAAGATGCATTCACGGAATGGAAGTCAGCACAGTTAACGTGGGATTGCGCAATCCCAGGGGAGGCCAAGATGGCTGGCTTGGTGGCGCTTCACTATCAAGCACCACCAAGGATTTACGTTAAAAATAGCCAAAAGTCTTCGATTTTAAAGAGAATATGATAAAAAAAATAAGGAAATTAGATTAAAAAAAATATTATTATTACAAATGACTGCGTGAATCACAATATATATTGTTATCATTATTCTATATTTTCTTTCTTTCCATGATTGCCTCCCCTGAATGCATGTCACTGCTATCTATAACTATAACCCATAAACTTTGCACAACATTCGCATATTTGCTCATTTTGCATCATTGCATCTCCAACTAGCATTACAAATGCTGTCGAACTCTCAGTTTCTAAATGCATTCTCGCACAAATGCCCTTTGCACAATCAATTCAGTACATACAAATGGTTTTAAAAATACTTACCTGTACACTGTGACTTTCTCATGCATTGTTTACACTTCAATTGTTTACTTTTAAATCACTGCTGCACCTTATATTGTAATTTAAATTGACTGTAATTTACAAGCTGTATTCTTGCACAAATTGCCCTCTGCACAATCAATTCTGCATATACAAATGTTTTTTAAAAATACACACCTGTACACTGTGACTTCTCCTGATTTGTTTGCATTTCAATTGTTTACTTCAAATCACTGCTGCACCTTATACTGTAATTTATTTTACTGCAATTTACAAGCTGTATGCAACAGAATTTTGTTCTGTACGCACTCTGTGCATACAAACTGACAAATAAAGTTTTCTAATTCTCTCTAAGTCTATCTATCTATCTATCCATATTATATTATAGCGTTACTTTTCGAATAAGTCTGATCCATATCTGAACTATGGATCTTTGCAAATGTTCTTGCCATTACTTCTACTTTTTCTTCATTTGTTAATGCTGTTCCTTCTTCATGTTTTAGAACTGGATATGTTCTCTCTGGTCTATTTCCCTTCATTTTATTA
Organism: Fundulus heteroclitus; assembly: GCF_011125445.2. Lineage (NCBI taxonomy): Eukaryota > Metazoa > Chordata > Actinopteri > Cyprinodontiformes > Fundulidae > Fundulus > Fundulus heteroclitus. The sequence goes on from NW_023396761.1 coordinate 22,575, forward strand.
ATCATTCCCCATACCTCAGCTATAGAAGTTGTTCTGCCTATTGAATCACAAAAATCTCTCCATTTTGTCTTCTTTGCCTTCTAAATAACTTTCCTTGCTTCTGCTTGATCTTTTTTATATTCAATTAAATTTTTTAAATTATGTGTTCTTCTCAAAACTCTAAAAGCTATCCTCCCATTTCAAGTCTCTGCTCCGCTTAGAAAAAACACAGGATGTGACGTCACTTCCGGTGATGTGCCCAAATATGGGCATAATGGCCGCCCTGTTCACAGTTCTGCATGGCAGAGCTCTGGATGATGAGAGCTGTGAACTGATCACAAACTTCATAAATTTGTTAAAATTCAACGGTTTGCTCTAAAATTCTGAAAATATTTACGTATGTCCAAGAGTGCTTTATCTAACTACGTGATTTTTAATATGGTCATTAATGAAACGGTTTCTGAGAAAAAAAAACATCGGTTAAATTGACCTGAATTTTTACCAAACTGAAACACATGTTTATTCTGGCTGTGCTTTACAGATAGAGGCCATTTTTATTGGCATTGACCAATATTTGTGGAAAATACATTGATTTCTCCATTTTACAAACTTTTAAAAAAATCAGAGTGTGCAACTTTCAGAAACCTCAATCACTTGGTCTAGTAAAAAATTCACCTTCATGTTCTAAATAAGCTGGAATTGATTTACTATTTCCTCTTAATATATTATTCAGTGTATTCCATAATTGTTTACTATCATGTTTTATTGCTAGAATAAATATGTGTGTCTGTTTGTAGAGATCCATCCATGATCAAATCCTGTCCTCTGTTGGAATTTTTAAATCTATTCCATACAACGCCACATTAAAGCATTAGTATATATATATATATATATATATATATATATATATATATATATATATATATCTATCTATCTATCTATCTATCTATCTATCGATCGATCGATCGATCGATCGATCGATCGATCGATCGATCGATCGATCGATCTATCGATCGATCGATCGATCGATCGATCGATAGATAGATATATATATATACACACATGGATGCATACATATATACATACAAAATTATTGAAGTGGACTTCTAAGTTTTAATTGTATACCCCTTACTTAGACTATTAATGGTAAGAGTTGTTGTAGTTGCAAAAACAAGCCACGAGATGGAGCCCTTGCTTCATTTTCTGAAAAGCTCTTTACAATAGGTTTTTGTCAAACTATCTAAATAAATATTCCTATTAAATCAACGGTTTGCTCTAAAATTCTGAAAATATTCATGAATGTCCAAGAGTGTTTTATCTAACCACACGATTTTTTTGATGGTCATTAAAAAAATGGATTTAGAGAAAAAAAATATTAAACTTTATAATCTTGTATCATTAATTTTTAAAATCTTGTAAATTGGTCAAAATCGCCTGGATTTTTACCAAACTGAAAGACATGGTTATTCTGGCTGTGCTTTACAGATAGAGGCCATTTTTATTGGGATTGACCAATATTTGTGGAAAATACATTGATTTCTCCATTTTACAAACTTTGAAAAAAACAGAGTGTGCAACTTTCAAACACTGGAATACATGCAGTGAGAGAATTGTTGCACCTTATTCAAGGAATACATCCTGAAAATCTGAGCTTGTTACACCACACAAGTGATTTTAGGTGAATTTTTGAAGTTTTCAAGTTTTTTTCCACACTTTTGGAAATAGGCCCCGCCCACTTGTTTCAATAAATACCATATTTAATACTTTAGTTAAGGGCAATGTCTGGAAGGGAATCAAGAAGGTTTTGTAAAAATCCGATCAGCCATTCTTGCGTAGTAGATTTCTTGACATCACAGCGCCCCCTAGAGATGGACGATCCTCAAATGTGGGTCACATGTGCAAAATCTTATTTGGACAATGGGTTATGAAGGACATGTCAAAATCTGTTATGGTTTTACAATAATCAGCAATTACATTTAGAGCTAGCTAGCTAACAATCACTTATTTTAGCGTTACTTTTCGAAAAAGTCAAAATTCAAAAATCCGCCGCGATAACTTTTTTTATTTGTCCATGACACGCTTATATATAAAGTTTTGCGCGGATTGCACAAAAAATGTAGGAGGAGGTTAACAAGAAAGGTTTAACCTTTGTAGCCATGTAGCGCGAAAACTAGCTGGGAAACGAAGGGTGTGGCAATTCACTTTATTTTGCAGAATCATCCAATAATCAAAGTGCCATCAAGTTTTTGAGTGTAGGACCAGTAGTTTGGTGGTTACAGGCGTAAACGCATTGTCCTTATTATAGCGCCCCTAGTTGTTGAGGGGTCTGAATTTCTGGGTTTGAGTAGAGGCGCACATTCTGTACTTAGATACCTGATCCTATTGATTCGTTACAAATCCGCATGGGCCGCCCAACGCGTTTTAGCCGTAATAATAATAATAATAATAAACTAGAACTGCAAGCAGTTATTAACGGGTTCCAAGCCCACGCACCGCCCCCTTTGAGCATATTCCTGGACTTCAGCATTCAACACCCTCTTTCAAGCCCACCTACGTCACGCCCCCATTGAGCATGTTCCTGGACTTTAGCGTTCAACACCCTCATCCCACAGCATCTGGTGGAAAAACTGGAACATCTGGGCTTCAGTACACCCCTCAACACTTCCTCACCTCCTGACCACTGTCAGTTCAGGTCTGACAGACCACCTCTGATGTCATCACCCTCAGCACGGGCTCCCCTTAGGGCTGCGTCTGCAGCCCCCTGTTGTTTACTCTGATGACACACGACTGCACTCCCAGGTTCACCCCCAATCACATCATGAAGTTCGCAGATGACACAAACTCATCAACAGCTCAGCTGTGGAGGTGGTTAGCAGCACCAAATTCATCAGGGTGCACATCACGGACAACCTCACCTGCTCTGTGAACACCACATCTGGTGAGGAGGGCACAGAAGCGCTTGTACTTCCTGTGGAGGATGAGGAGAGCCCAACTGCCCCCGCCCATCCTCACAACCCTCTACACAAGTACCATAGAGAGCATTCTGACCAGCTGTCTCTCTGTGTGGCGTCGAGGCGGCAGCACGTCCGACTGGTGGAAAACAACGGTTGTCAAGCTTCTGAAGTTTGCGCACGACACCACTCTCATGGGATTTATCTCTGATGGTGACGAGTCCGCCTACAGGTGGGAGGGTGACCATCTGGTGACCTGGTGCAGGGAGAACAACTTAGAACTCAACGCTGTAAAAATAGTGGAGATGGTTGTGGACTTCAGGAAGAACTCAGCCCCAGCTACCCCAACACCCTCTGTGACTATATATAATATATTTCAGTCGTCAGTCAAGTCAAGTTATGTTGCGAGTTCAGTTGTTTTTTTTCTTTTCTTTGTTCAGTGGTTTGTGTTGTTACCACTGGCAAGTTCATGTCAGTAAGAAGAATGAAGTTTGTCAATGGAGGTACAGTTCTGCTTGGGGCACAGGCTCGCCATGTCCTTTCAGAGAGAATCCATGGAATCTGATCCAGTAGTCTGATCCAGCTTTTTGATCAGCAACAACAAAAAAACCTAGCCTGCACACGATAATATTATTATTGCATTCAGCTAAATAAACTCACTTTATCAATTTTTACAGCATTGTTTTTTCTTCATTCCTCACATTTCCATTGCGATGTTTTACATGCACTTTAAAAAATTTTCCCAACTCAAAACACCGGAATCATCTTTAACCCATGTAAAACAAAAATATAAAATCCTTTTTAATTATGAAACTATGACCTGTAATTTAACAAATTACAGCATAGGTTTTTTTAATCCTCTTCCAAGTCTTTGTAAATCATGAGATGAAATACAGTTATCACCTTACCAAAGAGCATGAAATCCTTCTACATCCAATACTCTCCTTCATCATCCATTGTATGGACGAAACCCAGCGCTGAACACAGAGAAATGTCGGACTGGATCAAATACTGCGTGTGTGATGGGTTCAAGTACCTCGCTCAACGTAGGAATTTACACATGTACAGCCTCAAGCTATTTAACTAAGATGTAAACGAGGTTTAAAATGTCTACTGTTTAGTTTGATATTAATGAACAGTCATAATTTTAATTTACATGTAGTATGTTTGAACTAGAAGAATTAACAGTGGGATGTTGATAAACTGACTGTATATTTGTATTGTAGTGCTGAACCATAGATTTACTTCTGAGTCAGTTAGCTTGCAGTTAGTTGACCTCCACGCAGATTTGGCTCTGAAGGAACAGTCTGTTAAGAGTGATCCTATATTATATATATATATATATATATATATATATATATATATATATATATATATATATATATATATATATTAGTGCTGTCAAACGATTAAAAATTTTAATCGCGAATAATCCTATGATGTCGATAGTTAACTCGAGATTAATCGCAAATTAATCGCATATTTTATCCTTTTATTTCTGAAAGTGTAATAGCCTATTTGGGCATTTTAATATGCAATTTTGCAATAAATGACACTAATAAAATACATGCTTGTACAAAAAATATTTTTGTTATTTTTCAAGCACTTTTCAGAATTGGTATGAAAACATCCTGGTGCCAAATGTTAAACTCTGGACTATAATGGCTATATGACTAATCATGATACCCTGATGTTTACACCATGTGTAAACAAATGTGTAAATACCTGTTTTCATGCCGATATATATTTTTTTGCCTCTTAAACAAAAGGTATTATGCATACATATAAATTAATAAAAATTGAACATTTCGATAAAGTCATAAGTTTTGTTCATTTCTTCACTCTCTCTCTCTCACACACACACATCTAATTCTGAGCTTTCACACCAACAACAATAATTTCTTTGAATATTTTTGCTTGCTGTTTCTATCCATATTCATAGAGTTTAAGCCTGGAAAAAGGTTTTAAATCTCCAGGTCATTCCAGCCTTACACTTTGCTTGCAACTGGGCAGGAGCTTAATACCCTGAATGAGACTGTTTAGCAACTGTTAGTAACTCCAGGTCCTTCGTTTGGAAACGTGATTCATCCCTGGGTTGTCAATTACAGAGACAACAAATTAATAAGCATTAAAGAATGGTTTATGTGTTGGGTTTCTGCAATGTTATCAACGTGTAAAAGCTCATCTTCAGAACCAATCTCTGCTTAAAATGGTGATCTGCACCAAGTAATCTACTTTCAGCAGTTATCACCGGTTATTGCACCGTAAACTGCAGAAAATACGTGCAGAGTTGCTCTGTCTGCCTTTACTACCGTCGGCTCCTATGGCGGAGGGATATTTCAGCTGGATACACTCAAATGTAGTGCAGGCAGGCCACTTAATAACCCCTATTTCGTCACTTATTTAAGACCCCAAATAAGCGATTTCACTTTCAGAAACCTGCCCAAAAAAAACGCAACCCGTGACTCATGAAATTTAGAAGCGCTTTTAGAAAAAAGAAGCCCAAAGTCGCGTGTGTCCGATGTGTGTGTGTTTGTAGAGATCCATTCATGATCAAATGCGGTCCTCTGCTGGAATTTTTTAAAGCATTAGTGTAAATATATATATATATATATATATATATATATATATATATGGATACATGGATACATACATGGATACATACAAAATTATTGAAGTGGACATCTAAGTTTTAATTGAATACCCCTTACTTAGACTATTAATGGTAAGAGTTGTTGTAGTTGCAAAAACAAGCCACGAGATGGAGCCCTTGCTTCATTTTCTGAAAAGCTCTTTACAATAGGTTTTTGTCAAACTATCTAAATAAATATTTATTTTAAATCAACGGTTTGCTCTAAAATTCTGAAAATATTCATGAATGTCCAAGAGTGTTTTATCTAACCACACAATTTTTTTGATGGTCATTAAAAAATGGATTCAGAGAGAGAAAAAAATAAACTTTATAATCTTGTATCATTAATTTTTAAAATCTTGTAAATTGGTCAAAATCGCCTGGATTTTTATCAAACTGAAAGACATGGTTATTCTGGCTGTGCTTTACAGATAGAGGCCATTTTTATTGGCATTGACCAATATTTGTGGAAAATACATTGATTTCTCCATTTTACAAACTTTTAAAAAATCAGAGTGTGCAACTTTCAGAAACCTCAATACATGCAGTGTGAGAATTGTTGCACCTTATTCAAGGAATACATCCTGAAAATCTGAGCTTGTTACACCACACAAGTGATTTTAGGTGAATTTTTGAAGTTTTCAAGTTTTTTTCCACACTTTTGGAAATAGGCCCCGCCCACTTGTTTCAATAAATACCATATTTAATACTTTAGTTAAGGGCAATGTCTGGAAGGGAATGAAGAAGGTTTTGTAAAAATCCGATCAGCCATTCTTGCGTAGTAGATTTCTTGACATCACAGCGCCCCCTAGTGATGGACGATCCTCAAATGCGGGTCACATGTGCAAAATCTTATTTGGACTATGGGTTATGAAGGACATGTCAAAATCTGTTATGGTTTTACAATAATCAGCAATTACATTTAGAGCTAGCTAGCTAACAATCACTTATTTTAGCGTTACTTTTCGAAAAAGTCAAAATTCAAAAATCCGCCACGATAACTTTTTTTATTTGTCCATGACACGCTTATATATAAATTTTTGCGCGGATTGCACAAAAAATGTAGGAGGAGTTTAACAAGAAAGGTTTAACCTTTGTAGCCATGTAGCGCGAAAACTAGCTGGGAAACGAAGGGTGTGCCAATTCCCTTTATTTTGCAGAATCATCCAATAAACAAAGTGCCATCAAGTTTTTGAGTGTAGGACCAGTAGTTTGGTGGTTACAGGCGTAAACGCATTATCCTTTATTATAGCGCCCCCTAGATGTTGAGGGGTCTGAATTTCTGGGTTTGAGTAGGGGCGCACGTTCTGAACTTAGATACCTGATCCAATTGATTCGTTACAAATCCGCGTGGGCTCCACAACGCGTTTTAATTCCGTAATAATAATAATAATAATAATAAATAATTTAAAAACACTAGAAAAACAATAGGGTTCTCTGCTCACAGAGCAGACGAACGGCATAGCCGTTCGCCTGCGCTGCGGGCTTGGAACCCTAATAATTTAAAAACACTAGAAAAACAATAGGGTTCTCTGCTCACAGAGCAGACGAACGGCATAGCCGTTCGCCTGCGCTGCGGGCTTGGAACCCTAATAATAACTAGAACTGCAAGCAGTTATTAACGGGTTCCAAGCCCACGCACCGCCCCCTTTGAGCATGTTCCTGGACTTCAGCATTCCATCCCACAGCATCTTGTGGAAAAACTGGAACATCTGGGCTTCAGCACACCCCTTCACCACTTCCTCACCTCCTGAGCACCGTCGGTCCGGGTCTGACAGACCACCTCTGATGTCATCACCCTCAGCACAGGCTCCCCTCAGGGCTGCATCCGGAGCCCCTTGCTGTTTACTCTGATGACACACGACTGCACCCCCAGGTTCACACCCAATCACATCATGAAGTTCGCAGATGACATAAACTCATCAACAGCTCAGCTGTGGAGGTGGTTAGCTGGTTAGTTCCTGGGGGTGCACATCACGGTCAACCTCACCTGGTCTGTGAACACCACAACACTGGTAAAGAGGGCACATAAGCGCTTGTACTTCCTGCAGAGGATGAGGAGAGCCCACCTGTCCCCGCACATTCTCACAACCTTCTACAGAAGTACCATAGAGAGCATTCTAACCAGCTGTCTCTCTGTGTGGTTTGGAGGCGGCAGCACCTCCGACTGGTGGAAAATGAGAGTGGTGGGGACAGCAGAAGGGATCATAGGGGCTCCTCTTTCCTCCATTAAGGACATTTCATCCCAGCGCTGCATGTCCCCAGCCCATAGCATCAGCGCTGCATGTCCCCAGCCCATAGCATCAACAAATAATATGATTGAACTTGACTTTGTACAGTGCCTTGAGATGACATGTTTCATGATTTGGCGCTATATAAATAAAATTGAATTGAATTGAATGGAATTGAACAGAGACCCTCAAACCCCCACCATGAACTGTTCCCCATATATATATATATATATATATATATATATATATATACATATATATATATATATATATATATATATATATATATATATATATATATATATATATATATATATATAATGAATGTTCTTCATTTACAGTGACCCTTTAAAACCATTAATGCTATTACTCCTTTTCATGACAACTCATAATATATGAATTACATGTTTCCCGTAACTTATACCTTTTTATTCTAAGTTCAACCAAGATATTCTCTTCTTATCCTTGTAGCTTGTAGTGTTAAATAAGACTAAAATCGTTTCATTTGAATCAAGGTATGCAGATGTTGATAGATATATCTATCTATCAGTGACGTGCGGTAGGGTTCATAGCTGGTGAAGCACTGACGTCATCAGTCAGATTTACAAATATATACACTCTACAGAGTAGACTCATTGCAAAGTGCTGAAGGGGACTGGTTGAGCCAAATCAATTAACCAAGAGACATGGAAAAAATATTGATTATTTTTATAAAAAATAAATAAAACTAAATTATTTGTCATTTGATTGGTAGCAGTTTATGAGTTATGATGGATTTCTACATTTGTAACACATTCAAAAACTAACCTACATTACGCACATTTCATTACAAAAACAAAACATGAATAATTATTGCTGTCTTACTTCTACTTAGAAATGAAGTCCAGCTGCACTCTTTCTGAACAAAAATATCGGTCACTTTCCGGTAAAAGTTCTTTTTATCTTCTTCAGTTTTAAAAGTTTCTCAGTCTCAGTGGAGCTCACTGCCAGGGAGGAAAGCCTTCCTTCATCAGTCCTGTTCCAGCTGTATGTTTAGAGTCTTTTTAGTGCTTTACTTGTTTAGCAAAACTCGCTAATAACACATCCATAACTTGCTTTGACTCTACTATTTTGGGATAAGAGCGGTGCCCCTTGAGCGCCCCCTGCCTAGAGGCCAAGGAACTGCCGGCCTCACATACAACCAGCTCTTTGGCTTTTATGATCGCCCAGCAGCACACGAAAATACATAGTTTAATGACCAAAACAGAATTCGTAATCCACATATATTAAATTGTGGAAAATCAGTTAATCAGTGTTTGAACAATTTAATTTATGATCTAGAGACAGGAAGATGCATTCACGGAATGGAAGTCAGCGCAGTTAACATGGGATTGCGCAATCCCTGGGGAGACCAAGATCGCTGGCTGGTGGCGCTTCACTATCAAGCACCACCAAGGATTTACGTTTAAAATAGCCAAAAGTCTTCGATTTTAAAGAGAATATCATAAAAAAATAAGGAAATTAGATTAAAAAACAATTATTATTACAAATGACTGAGTGAATCACAATATATATTGTTATCATTATTCTATATTTTCTTTCTTTCCATGATTGCCTCCCCTGAATGCATGTCACTGCTATCTATAACTATAACCCATAAACTTTGCACAACATTTGCATATTTGCTCATTTTGCATCATTGTATCTCCAACTAGCATTACAAATGCTGTTGAACTCTCAGTTTCTAAATGCATTCTCGCACAAATGCCCTTTGCACAATCAATTCAGTACATACAAATGGTTTTAAAAATCCTTACCTGTACACTGTGACTTTCTCATGCATTGTTTACACTTCAATTGTTTACTTTTAAATCACTGCTGCACCTTATACTGTAATTTAAATTGACTGTAATTTAAATTGACTTCTCTCTTATCTATTTCCCTTCATTTTCTTAATCATTCCCCATACCTCAGCTATAGAAGTTGTTCTGCCTATTGAATCACAAAAATCTCTCCATTTTGTCTTCTTTGCCTTCTAAATAACTTTCCTTGCTTCTGCTTGATCTTTTTTATATTCAATTAAATTTTTTAAATTATGTGTTCTTCTCAAAACTCTAAAAGCTATCCTCCCATTTCAAGTCTCTGCTCCGCTTAGAAAATACACAGGATGTGACGTCACTTCCGGTGATGTGCCCAAATATGGGCATAATGGCCGCCCTGTTCACAGTTCTGGATGGCAGAGCTCTCGATGATGAGAGCTGTAAACTGATCACAAACTTCATAAATTTGTTAAAATTCAACAGTTTGCTCTAAAATTCTGAAAATATTCATGAATGTCCAAGAGTGTTTTATCTAACCACACGATTTTTTTGATGGTCATTAAAAAAATGGATTAAGAGAAAGAAAAAATTAAACTTTATAATCTTGTATCATTAATTTTTAAAATCTTGTAAATTGGTCAAAATCGCCTGGATTTTTACCAAACTGAAAGACATGGTTATTCTGGCTGTGCTTTACAGATAGAGGCCATTTTTATTGGCATTGACCAATATTTGTGGAAAATACATTGATTTCTCCATTTTACAAACTTTGAAAAAAACAGAGTGTGGCACTTTCAAACACTGGAATACATGCAGTGAGAGAATTGTTGCACCTTATTCAAGGAATACATCCTTAAAATCTGAGCTTGTTACACCACACAAGTGATTTTAGGTGAATTTTTGAAGTTTTCAAGTTTTTTTCACACTTTTGGAAATAGGCCCCGCCCACTTGTTTCAATCATTACCATATTTAATACTTTAGTTAAGGGCAATGTCTAGAAGGGAATGAAGAAGGTTTTGTAAAAATCCGATCAGCCATTCTTGCGTAGTAGATTTCTTGACATCACAGCGCCCCCTAGTGATGGACGATCCTCAAATGCGGGTCACATGTGCAAAATCTTATTTGAACTATGGGTTATGAAGGACATGTCAAAATCTGTTATGGTTTTAGAATAATCAGCAATTACATTTAGAGCTAGCTCGCTAACAATCACTTATTTTAGCGTTACTTTTCGAAAAAGTCAAAATTCAAAAATCCGCCGTGATAACTTTTTTTATTTGTCCATGACACACTTATATATAAAGTTTTGTGCGGATTGCACAAAAAATGTTGGAGGAGTTTAACAAGAAAGGTTTAACCTTTGTAGCCATGTAGCGCGAAAACTAGCTGGGAAACGAAGAGTGTGCCAATTCTCTTTATTTTGCAGAATCATCCAATAAACAAAGTGCCATCAAGTTTTTGAGTGTAGGACCAGTAGTTTGGTGGTTACAGGCGTAAACGCATTGTCCTTTATTATAGCGCCCCCTAGTTGTTGAGGGGTCTGAATTTTTGGGTTTGAGTAGCGGTGCACATTCTGTACTTGGATACCTGATTCAATGGATTCGTTACAAATCCGCATGGGCCGCCCAACGCGTTTTAGCGGAGAATAATAATTACCCGTAATAATAATAATAATAACTAGAACTGCAAGCAGTTATTAACGGGTTCCAAGCCCACGCACCGCCCCCTTTGAGCATGTTCCTGGACTTCAGCATTCAACACCCTCATCCAAGCCCACCTACGCCGCGCCCCCTTTGAGCATGTTCCTGGACTTTAGCGTTCAACACCTCCTGACCACTGTCGGTCCGGGTCTGACAGACCACCTCTGATGTCATCACCCTCAGCACGGGCTCCCCTCAGGGCTGCATCCGGAGCCCCTTGCTGTTTACTCTGATGACACACGACTGCACCCCCAGGTTCACCCCCAATCACATCATGAAGTTCGCAGATGACACAAACTCATCAACAGCTCAGCTGTGGAGGTGGTTAGCAGCACCAACTTCCTGGGGGTGCACATCACGGTCAACCTCACCTGGTCTGTGAACACCACGTCACTGGTGAAGAGGGCACAGAAGCGCTTGTACTTCCTGCAGAGGATGAGGAGAGCCCACCTGTCCCCGCACATTCTCACAACCTTCTACAGAAGTACCATCGAGAACATTCTGACCAGCGTACCATAGAGAGCATTCTGACCAGCTGTCTCTCTGTGTGGTGTCGAGGCGGCAGCACCTCCGACTGGTGGAAAACAACGGTTGTCAAGCTTCTGAAGTTTGCGCACGACACCACTCTCATGGGATTTATCTCTGATGGTGACGAGTCCACCTACAGATGGGAGGGTGACCATCTGGTGACCTGGTGCAGGGAGAACAACTTAGAGCTCAACGCTGTAAAAATAGTGGAGATGGTTGTGGACTTCAGGAAGAACTCAGCCCCAGCTACCCCAACACCCTCTGTAACTATATATAATATATTTCAGTCGTCAGTCAAGTCAAGTTATGTTGCGAGTTCAGTTGTTTTTTTCTTTTCTTTGTTCAGTGGTTCATGTTGTTACCACTGGCAAGTTCACGTCAGTAAGAAGAATGGAGTTTGTCAATGGAGGTTCAGTTCTGCTTGGGGCACAGGCTCGCCATGTCCTTTCAGAGAGAATCCATGGAATCTGATCCAGTAGTCTGATCCAGCTTTTTGATCAGCAACAACAAAAAAACCTAGCCTGCACACGATAATACTATTATTGCATTCAGCTAAATAAACTCACTTTATCAATTTTTACAGCATTGTTTTTTCTTCATTCCTCACATTAACATTGCGATGTTTTACATGCACTTTAAAATTTTTTCCCAACTCAAAACACCGGAATCATCTTTAACCCATGTAAAACAAAAATATAAAATCCTTTTTAATTATGAAACTATGACCTGCAATTTAACAAATTACAGCATAGGTTTTTTTAATCCTCTTCCAAGTCTTTGTAAATCATGAGATGAAATACAGTTATCACCTTACCAAAGAGCATGAAATCCTTCTACATCCAATACTCTCCATCATCATCCATTGTATGGACCAAACCCAGCGCTGAACACAGAAATGTCGGACTGGATCAAATACTGCGTGTGTGATGTGTTCAAGTACCTCGCTCAACGTAAGAATTTACACATGTACAGCCTCAAGCTATTTAACTAAGATGTAAATGAGGTTTAAAATGTCTACTGTTTAGTTTGATATTAATGAACAGTCATAATTTTAATTTACATGAAGTATGTTTGAACTAGAAGAATTAACAGTGGGATGTTGATAAACTGACTGTATATTTGTATTGTAGTGCTTAACCATAGATTTACTTCTGAGTCAGTTAGCTTGCAGTTGAATTCATGATCTAGAGACAGGAAGATGCATTCACGGAATGGAAGTCAGCGCAGTTAACGTGGGATTGCGCAATCCCAGGGGAGGCCAAGATCGCTGGCTTGGTGGCGCTTCACTATCAAGCGCCACCAAGGATTTACGTTAAAAATAGTGAAAAGTCTTCGATTTTAAAGAGAATATGATAAAAAAATAAGGAAATTAGATCAAAAAAAACAACTATTATTACAAATGACTGCGTGAATCACAATATATATTATGTTATCATTATTCTATATTTTCTTTATTTCCATGATTGCCTCCACTGAATGCATGTAACTGCTATCTATAACTATAACCCATAAACTCTGCACAACATTCGCATATTTGCTCATTTTGCATCATTGCATCTCCAACTAGCATTACAAATCCTGTCGAAGTCTCAGTTTCTAAATGCATTCTCGCACAAATGCCCTTTGCACAATCAATCCAGTACATACAAATGGTTTTAAAAATACTTACCTGTACACTGTGACTTTCTCATGCATTGTTTACACTTCAATTGTTTACTTTTAAATCACTGCTGCACCTTATACTGTAATTTAAATTGACTGTAATTTACAAGCTGTATTCTTGCACAAATTGCCCTCTGCACAATCAATTCTGCATATACAAATGTTTTTTGAAAATACACACCTGTACACTGTGACTTCTCCTGATTTGTTTGCATTTCAATTGTTTACTTCAAATCACTGCTGCACCTTATACTGTAATTTATTTTACTGCAATTTACAAGCTGTATGCAACGGAATTTCATTCTGTATGCACTCTGTGCATACAAAATGACAAATAAAGTTTTCATATTCTCTTTAAGTGTATCTATCCATATTACATTATAGCGTTACTTTTTAAATAAGTCTGATCCATATCTGAACTATGGATCTTTGCATATGTTCTTGCCATTACTTCTACTTTTTCTTCATTTGTTAATGCTGTTCCTTCTTCATGTTTTAGAACTGGATATGTTCTCTCTGGTCTATTTCCCTTCATTTTCTTAATCATTCCCCATACCTCAGCTATAGAAGTTGTTCTGCCTATTGAATCACAAAAATCTCTCCATTTTGTCTTCTTTGCCTTCTAAATAACTTTCCTTGCTTCTGCTTGATCTTTTTTATATTCAATTAAATTTTTTAAATTATGTGTTCTTCTCAAAACTCTAAAAGCTATCCTCCCATTTCAAGTCTCTGCTCCGCTTAGAAAAAACACAGGATGTGACGTCACTTCCGGTGATGTGCCCAAATATGGGCATAATGGCCGCTCTGTTCACAGTTCTGCATGGCAGAGCTCCTATATGATGAGAGCTTTGAACTGATCACAAACTTCAAAAATTTGTTAAAAATCAACGGTTTGCTCTAAAATTCTGAAAATATTCATGGATCTCAAAGAGTGCTTTATCTAACTATGTGATTTTTTAAACGCCCATTGAAAAGAGCGTTTCATAGAAAAAAAATATTAGCCTTTATAGTCTTGCAAGTGTGAATTTCAAAGTCTTTGAAATAGTTCAAAATCGGCTGGATTTTTACCAAACTGAAGTAAACATTTAGTCTGAATGTGCTTTACAAATAGTGGCCATTTTTATTGGGATTGAACAATATTTGTGGAAAATACATTGATTTCTCCATTTTACAAACTTTTAAAAAATCAGAGTGTGCAACTTTGAAAAACCTCAATACATGCAGTGAGAGAATTGTTACACCTTATTCATGGATTACATCCTGAAAATCTGAGATCGTTACACCACAAAATAGATTTTTAGTAATTTTTTGAAGTTTTATAGGTTTTTTTCACACTTTTGGAAATAGGCCCCGCCCACTTGTTTCAATCATTACCATATTTAAGACTTTAGTTAAGGGCTATTACTGGAAGGGGATGAAAAAGGTTTTGTAAAAATCCGATAAGCCATTCTTGCGTAGTAGATTTCTTGACATCACAGCGCCCCCTAGTGATGGACGATCCTCAAACGCGGGTCACATGTGCAAAATCTTATTTGGACTATGGGTTATGAAGGACATGTCAAAATCTGTTATAGTTTTAGAATAATCAGCAATTACATTTAGAGCTAGCTAGCTAACAATCACTTATTTTAGCGTTACTTTTCGAAAAAGTCCAAATTTAAAAATCTGCCGCGATAACTTTTTTTATTTGTCCATGACACGCTTATATATAAATTTTTGCGCGGATTGCACAAAAAATGTAAGAGGAGTTTAACAAGAAAGGTTTAACCTTTGTAGCCATGTAGCGCGAAAACTAGCTGGGAAACGAAGGGTGTGCCAATTCCCTTTATTTTGCAGAATCATCCAATAAACAAAGTGCTGTAAAGTTTTTGAGTGTAGGACCAGTAGTTTGGTGGTTACAGGCGTAAACGCGTTGTCCTTTATTATAGCGCCCCCTAGTTGTTGAAGGGTCTGAATTTCTGGGTTTGAGTAGAGGCGCACATTCTGTACTTAGATACCTGATCCTATTGATTCGTTACAAATCCGCATGGGCCGCCCAACGCGTTTTAGCCGTAATAATAATAATAATAATAAATAATTTAAAAACACACGAAAAACAATAGGGTTCTCTGCTCACAGAGCAGACGAACGGCATAGCCGTTCGCCTGCGCTGCGGGCTTGGAACCCTAATAACTAGAACTGCAAGCAGTTATTAACGGGTTCCAAGCCCACGCACCGCCCCCTTTGAGCATATTCCTGGACTTCAGCATTCAACACCCTCATCCAAGCCCACCTACGTCGCGCCCCCATTGAGCATGTTCCTGGACTTTAGCGTTCAACACCCTCATCCCACAGCATCTGGTGGAAAAACTGGAACATCTGGGCTTCAGTACACCCCTCAACACTTCCTCACCTCCTGACCACTGTCAGTCCGGGTCTGACAGACCACCTCTGATGTCATCACCCTCAGCACGGGCTCCCCTTAGGGCTGCGTCTGCAGCCCCCTGTTGTTTACTCTGATGACACACGACTGCACTCCCAGGTTCACCCCCAATCACATCATGAAGTTCGCAGATGACACAAACTCATCAACAGCTCAGCTGTGGAGGTGGTTAGCAGCACCAAATTCATCAGGGTGCACATCACGGACAACCTCACCTGCTCTGTGAACACCACATCTGGTGAGGAGGGCACAGAAGCGCTTGTACTTCCTGTGGAGGATGAGGAGAGCCCAACTGCCCCCGCTCATCCTCACAACCCTCTACACAAGTACCATAGAGAGCATTCTGACCAGCTGTCTCTCTGTGTGGCGTCGAGGCGGCAGCACGTCCGACTGGTGGAAAACAACGGTTGTCAAGCTTCTGAAGTTTGCGCACGACACCACTCTCATGGGATTTATCTCTGATGGTGACGAGTCCGCCTACAGGTGGGAGGGTGACCATCTGGTGACCTGGTGCAGGGAGAACAACTTAGAACTCAACGCTGTAAAAATAGTGGAGATGGTTGTGGACTTCAGGAAGAACTCAGCCCCAGCTACCCCAACACCCTCTGTGACTATATATAATATATTTCAGTCGTCAGTCAAGTCAAGTTATGTTGCGAGTTCAGTTGTTTTTTTTTCTTTTTTTGTTCAGTGGTTTGTGTTGTTACCACTGGCAAGTTCATGTCAGTAAGAAGAATGAAGTTTGTCAATGGAGGTTCAGTTCTGCTTGGGGCACAGGCTCGCCATGTCCTTTCAGAGAGAATCCATGGAATCTGATCCAGTAGTCTGATCCAGCTTTTTTTATCAGCAACAACAAAAAAACCTAGCCTGCACACGATAATATTATTATTGCATTCAGCTAAATAAACTCACTTTATCAATTTTTACAGCATTGTTTTTTCTTCATTCCTCACATTTCTATTGCGATGTTTTACATGCACTTTAAAAATTTTTCCCAACTCAAAACACCGGAATCATCTTTAACCCATGTAAAACAAAAATATAAAATCCTTTTTAATTATGAAACTATGACCTGTAATTTAACAAATTACAGCATAGGTTTTTTTAATCCTCTTCCAAGTCTTTGTAAATCATGAGATGAAATACAGTTATCACCTTACCAAAGAGCATGAAATCCTTCTACATCCAATACTCTCCATCATCCATTGTATGGACGAAACCCAGCGCTGAACACAGAGAAATGTCGGACTGGATCAAATACTGCGTGTGTGATGGGTTCAAGTACCTCGCTCAACGTAGGAATTTACACATGTACAGCCTCAAGCTATTTAACTAAGATGTAAACGAGGTTTAAAATGTCTACTGTTTAGTTTGATATTAATGAACAGTCATAATTTTAATTTACATGTAGTATGGTTGAACTAGAAGAATTAACAGTGGGATGTTGATAAACTGACTGTATATTTGTATTGTAGTGCTGAACCATAGATTTACTTCTGAGTCAGTTAGCTTGCAGTTAGTTGACCTCCACGCAGATTTGGCTCTGAAGGAACAGTCTGTTAAGAGTGATCCTATATATATATATATATATATATATATATATATATATATATATATATATACATTAGTGCATTAGTGCTGTCAAACGATTAAAAATTTTAATCGCGATTAATCCTATGATGTCGATAGTTAACTCGAGATTAATCGCAAATTAATCGCATATTTTATCCTTTTATTTCTGAAAGTGTAATAGCCTATTTGGGCATTTTAATATGCAATTTTGCAATAAATGACACTAATAAAATACATGCTTGTACAAAAAATATTTTTGTTATTTTTCAAGCACTTTTCAGAATTGGTATGAAAACATCCTGGTGCCAAATGTTAAACTCTGGACTATAATGGCTATATGACTAATCATGATACCCTGATGTTTACACCATGTGTAAACAAATGTGTAAATACCTGTTTTCATGCCGATATATATTTTTTTGCCTCTTAAACAAAAGGTATTATGCATACATATAAATTAATAAAAATTGAACATTTCGATAAAGTCATAAGTTTTGTTCATTTCTTCACTCTCTCTCTCTCACACACACACATCTAATTCTGAGCTTTCACACCAACAACAATAATTTCTTTGAATATTTTTGCTTGCTGTTTCTATCCATATTCATAGAGTTTAAGCCTGGAAAAAGGTTTTAAATCTCCAGGTCATTCCAGCCTTACACTTTGCTTGCAACTGGGCAGGAGCTTAATACCCTGAATGAGACTGTTTAGCAACTGTTAGTAACTCCAGGTCCTTCGTTTGGAAACGTGATTCATCCCTGGGTTGTCAAATACAGAGACAACAAATTAATAAGCATTAAAGAACGGTTTATGGGTTGGGTTTCTGCAATGTTATCAACGTGTAAAAGCTCATCTTCAGAACCAATCTCTGCTTAAAATGGTGATCTGCACCAAGTAATCTACTTTCAGCAGTTATCACCGGTTATTGCACCGTAAACTGCAGAAAATACGTGCAGAGTTGCTCTGTCTGCCTTTACTACCGTCGGCTCCTATGGCGGAGGGATATTTCAGCTGGATACACTCAAATGTAATGCAGGCAGGCCACTTAATAACCCCTATTTCGTCACTTATTTAAGACCCCAAATAAGCGATTTCACTTTCAGAAACCTGCCCAAAAAAAACGCAACCCGTGACTCATGAAATTTAGAAGCGCTTTTAGAAAAAAGAAGCCCAAAGTCGCGTGTGTCCGATGTGTGTGTGTTTGTAGAGATCCATTCATGATCAAATGCGGTCCTCTGCTGGAATTTTTTAAAGCATTAGTGTAAATATATATATATATATATATATATATGGATACATGGATACATACATGGATACATACAAAATTATTGAAGTGGACATCTAAGTTTTAATTGAATACCCCTTACTTAGACTATTAATGGTAAGAGTTGTTGTAGTTGCAAAAACAAGCCACGAGATGGAGCCCTTGCTTCATTTTCTGAAAAGCTCTTTACAATAGGTTTTTGTCAAACTATCTAAATAAATATTTATTTTAAATCAACGGTTTGCTCTAAAATTCTGAAAATATTCATGAATGTCCAAGAGTGTTTTATCTAACCACACAATTTTTTTGATGGTCATTAAAAAAATGGATTCAGAGAAAGAAAAAATTAAACTTTATAATCTTGTATCATTAATT
Organism: Fundulus heteroclitus; assembly: GCF_011125445.2. Taxonomy (NCBI): domain Eukaryota; kingdom Metazoa; phylum Chordata; class Actinopteri; order Cyprinodontiformes; family Fundulidae; genus Fundulus; species Fundulus heteroclitus. The sequence goes on from NW_023396761.1 coordinate 41,691, forward strand.
TTTAAAATCTTGTAAATTGGTCAAAATCGCCTGGATTTTTATCAAACTGAAAGACATGGTTATTCTGGCTGTGCTTTACAGATAGAGGCCATTTTTATTGGCATTGACCAATATTTGTGGAAAATACATTGATTTCTCCATTTTACAAACTTTGAAAAAAACAGAGTGTGCAACTTTCAAAAACTGGAATACATGCAGTGAGAGAATTGTTGCACCTTATTCAAGGAATACATCCTTAAAATCTGAGCTTGTTACACCACACAAGTGATTTTAGGTGAATTTTTGAAGTTTTCAAGTTTTTTTCACACTTTTGGAAATAGGCCCCGCCCACTTGTTTCAATCATTACCATATTTAATACTTTAGTTAAGGGCAATGTCTAGAAGGGAATGAAGAAGGTTTTGTAAAAATCCGATCAGCCATTCTTGCGTAGTAGATTTCTTGACATCACAGCGCCCCCTAGTGATGGACGATCCTCAAATGCGGGTCACATGTGCAAAATCTTATTTGGACTATGGGTTATGAAGGACATGTCAAAATCTGTTATGGTTTTAGAATAATCAGCAATTACATTTAGAGCTAGCTCGCTAACAATCACTTATTTTAGCGTTACTTTTCGAAAAAGTCAAAATTCAAAAATCCGCCGCGATAACTTTTTTTATTTGTCCATGACACACTCATATATAAAGTTTTGTGCGGATTGCACAAAAAATGTTGGAGGAGTTTAACAAGAAAGGTTTAACCTTTGTAGCCATGTAGCGCGAAAACTAGCTGGGAAACGAAGAGTGTGCCAATTCTCTTTATTTTGCAGAATCATCCAATAAACAAAGTGCCATCAAGTTTTTGAGTGTAGGACCAGTAGTTTGGTGGTTACAGGCGTAAACGCATTGTCCTTTATTATAGCGCCCCCTAGTTGTTGAGGGGTCTGAATTTTTGGGTTTGAGTAGCGGTGCACATTCTGTACTTGGATACCTGATTCAATGGATTCGTTACAAATCCGCATGGGCCGCCCAACGCGTTTTAGCGGAGAATAATAATTACCCGTAATAATAATAATAATAATAATAACTAGAACTGCAAGCAGTTATTAACGGGTTCCAAGCCCACGCACCGCCCCCTTTGAGCATGTTCCTGGACTTCAGCATTCAACACCCTCATCCAAGCCCACCTACGCAGCGCCCCCTTTGAGCATGTTTGAGGGGGCAGTTGGGCTCTCCTTTGAGGAGAGCCCAACTGCCCCCGCCCATCCTCACAACCCTCTACACAAGTACCATAGAGAGCATTCTGACCAGCTGTCTCTCTGTGTGGTGTCGAGGCGGCAGCACGTCCGACTGGTGGAAAACAACGGTTGTCAAGCTTCTGAAGTTTGCGCACGACACCACTCATGGGATTTATCTCTGATGGTGACGAGTCCGCCTACAGGTGGGAGGGTGACCATCTGGTGACCTGGTGCAGGGAGAACAACTTAGAACTCAACGCTGTAAAAATAGTGGAGATGGTTGTGGACTTCAGGAAGAACTCAGCCCCAGCTACCCCAACACCCTCTGTGACTATATATAATATATTTCAGTCGTCAGTCAAGTCAAGTTATGTTGCGAGTTCAGTTGTTTTTTTTTCTTTTCTTTGTTCAGTGGTTTGTGTTGTTACCACTGGCAAGTTCATGTCAGTAAGAAGAATGAAGTTTGTCAATGGAGGTTCAGTTCTGCTTGGGGCACAGGCTCGCCATGTCCTTTCAGAGAGAATCCATGGAATCTGATCCAGTAGTCTGATCCAGCTTTTTGATCAGCAACAACAAAAAAACCTAGCCTGCACACGATAATATTATTATCGCATTCAGCTAAATAAACTCACTTTATCAATTTTTACAGCATTGTTTTTTCTTCATTCCTCACATTTCCATTGCGATGTTTTACATGCACTTTAAAAAATTTTCCCAACTCAAAACACCGGAATCATCTTTAACCCATGTAAAACAAAAATATAAAATCCTTTTTAATTATGAAACTATGACCTGTAATTTAACAAATTACAGCATAGGTTTTTTTAATCCTCTTCCAAGTCTTTGTAAATCATGAGATGAAATACAGTTATCACCTTACCAAAGAGCATGAAATCCTTCTACATCCAATACTCTCCATCATCCATTGTATGGACGAAACCCAGCGCTGAACACAGAGAAATGTCGGACTGGATCAAATACTGCGTGTGTGATGGGTTCAAGTACCTCGCTCAACGTAGGAATTTACACATGTACAGCCTCAAGCTATTTAACTAAGATGTAAACGAGGTTTAAAATGTCTACTGTTTAGTTTGATATTAATGAACAGTCATAATTTTAATTTACATGTAGTATGGTTGAACTAAAAGAATTAACAGTGGGATGTTGATAAACTGACTGTATATTTGTATTGTAGTGCTGAACCATAGATTTACTTCTGAGTCAGTTAGCTTGCAGTTAGTTGACCTCCATGCAGATTTGGCTCTGAAGGAACAGTCTGTTAAGAGTGATCCTATATATATATATATATATATATATATATATATATATATATATATATATATATATATATATATTAGTGCTGTCAAACGATTAAAAATTTTAATCGCGAATAATCCTATGATGTCGATAGTTAACTCGAGATTAATCGCAAATTAATCGCATATTTTATCCTTTTATTTCTGAAAGTGTAATAGCCTATTTGGGCATTTTAATATGCAATTTTGCAATAAATGACACGAATAAAATACATGCTTGTACAAAAAATATTTTTGTTATTTTTCAAGCACTTTTCAGAATTGGTATGAAAACATCCTGGTGCCAAATGTTAAACTCTGGACTATAATGGCTATATGACTAATCATGATACCCTGATGTTTACACCATGTGTAAACAAATGTGTAAATACCTGTTTTCATGCCGATATATATTTTTTTGCCTCTTAAACAAAAGGTATTATGCATACATATAAATTAATAAAAATTGAACATTTCGATAAAGTCATAAGTTTTGTTCATTTCTTCACTCTCTCTCTCTCACACACACACATCTAATTCTGAGCTTTCACACCAACAACAATAATTTCTTTGAATATTTTTGCTTGCTGTTTCTATCCATATTCATAGAGTTTAAGCCTGGAAAAAGGTTTTAAATCTCCAGGTCATTCCAGCCTTACACTTTGCTTGCAACTAAGCAGGAGCTTAATACCCTGAATGAGACTGTTTAGCAACTGTTAGTAACTCCAGGTCCTTCGTTTGGAAACGTGATTCATCCCTGGGTTGTCAAATACAGAGACAACAAATTAATAAGCATTAAAGAACGGTTTATGGGTTGGGTTTCTGCAATGTTATCAACGTGTAAAAGCTCATCTTCAGAACCAATCTCTGCTTAAAATGGTGATCTGCACCAAGTAATCTACTTTCAGCAGTTATCACCGGTTATTGCACCGTAAACTGCAGAAAATACGTGCAGAGTTGCTCTGTCTGCCTTTACTACCGTCGGCTCCTATGGCGGAGGGATATTTCAGCTGGATACACTCAAATGTAGTGCAGGCAGGCCACTTAATAACCCCTATTTCGTCACTTATTTAAGACCCCAAATAAGCGATTTCACTTTCAGAAACCTGCCCAAAAAAAACGCAACCCGTGACTCATGAAATTTAGAAGCGCTTTTAGAAAAAAGAAGCCCAAAGTCGCGTGTGTCCGATGTGTGTGTGTTTGTAGAGATCCATTCATGATCAAATGCGGTCCTCTGCTGGAATTTTTTAAAGCATTAGTGTAAATATATATATATATATATATATATATATATGGATACATGGATACATACATGGATACATACAAAATTATTGAAGTGGACATCTAAGTTTTAATTGAATACCCCTTACTTAGACTATTAATGGTAAGAGTTGTTGTAGTTGCAAAAACAAGCCACGAGATGGAGCCCTTGCTTCATTTTCTGAAAAGCTCTTTACAATAGGTTTTTGTCAAACTATCTAAATAAATATTTATTTTAAATCAACGGTTTGCTCTAAAATTCTGAAAATATTCATGAATGTCCAAGAGTGTTTTATCTAACCACACAATTTTTTTGATGGTCATTAAAAAAATGGATTCAGAGAGAGAAAAAAATAAACTTTATAATCTTGTATCATTAATTTTTAAAATCTTGTAAATTGGTCAAAATCGCCTGGATTTTTATCAAACTGAAAGACATGGTTATTCTGGCTGTGCTTTACAGATAGAGGCCATTTTTATTGGCATTGACCAATATTTGTGGAAAATACATTGATTTCTCCATTTTACAAACTTTTAAAAAAATCAGAGTGTGCAACTTTCAAAAACTGGAATACATGCAGTGAGAGAATTGTTGCACCTTATTCAAGGAATACATCCTGAAAATCTGAGCTTGTTACACCACACAAGTGATTTTAGGTGAATTTTTGAAGTTTTCAAGTTTTTTTCCACACTTTTGGAAATAGGCCCCGCCCACTTGTTTCAATAAATACCATATTTAATACTTTAGTTAAGGGCAATGTCTGGAAGGGAATGAAGAAGGTTTTGTAAAAATCCGATCAGCCATTCTTGCGTAGTAGATTTCTTGACATCACAGCGCCCCCTAGTGATGGACGATCCTCAAATGCGGGTCACATGTGCAAAATCTTATTTGGACTATGGGTTATGAAGGACATGTCAAAATCTGTTATGGTTTTACAATAATCAGCAATTACATTTAGAGCTAGCTAGCTAACAATCACTTATTTTAGCGTTACTTTTCGAAAAAGTCAAAATTCAAAAATCCGCCACGATAACTTTTTTTATTTGTCCATGACACGCTTATATATAAATTTTTGCGCGGATTGCACAAAAAATGTAGGAGGAGTTTAACAAGAAAGGTTTAACCTTTGTAGCCATGTAGCGCGAAAACTAGCTGGGAAACGAAGGGTGTGCCAATTCCCTTTATTTTGCAGAATCATCCAATAAACAAAGTGCCATCAAGTTTTTGAGTGTAGGACCAGTAGTTTGGTGGTTACAGGCGTAAACGCATTATCCTTTATTATAGCGCCCCCTAGATGTTGAGGGGTCTGAATTTCTGGGTTTGAGTAGGGGCGCACGTTCTGAACTTAGATACCTGATCCAATTGATTCGTTACAAATCCGCGTGGGCTCCACAACGCGTTTTAATTCCGTAATAATAATAATAATAATAATAATAATAAATAATTTAAAAACACTAGAAAAACAATAGGGTTCTCTGCTCACAGAGCAGACGAACGGCATAGCCGTTCGCCTGCGCTGCGGGCTTGGAACCCTAATAAATAATTTAAAAACACTAGAAAAACAATAGGGTTCTCTGCTCACAGAGCAGACGAACGGCATAGCCGTTCGCCTGCGCTGCGGGCTTGGAACCCTAATAATAATAAATAATTTAAAAACACTAGAAAAACAATAGGGTTCTCTGCTCACAGAGCAGACGAACGGCATAGCCGTTCGCCTGCGCTGCGGGCTTGGAACCCTAATAACTAGAACTGCAAGCAGTTATTAACGGGTTCCAAGCCCACGCACCGCCCCCTTTGAGCATGTTCCTGGACTTCAGCATTCAACACCCTCATCCAAGCCCACCTACGCCGCGCCCCCTTTGAGCATGTTCCTGGACTTCAGCGTTCAACACCCTCATCCCACAGCATCTGGTGGAACAACTGGAACATCTGGGCTTCAGCACACCCCTTCACCACTTTCTCACCTCCTGACCACTGTCGGTCCGGGTCTGACAGACCACCTCTGATGTCATCACCCTCAGCACAGGCTTCCCTCAGGGCTGCATCCGGAGCCCCTTGCTGTTTACTCTGATGACACACGACTGCACCCCCAGGTTCACCCCCAATCACATCATGAAGTTCGCAGATGACACAAACTCATCAACAGCTCAGCTGTGGAGGTGGTTAGCAGCACCAAATTCATCAGGGTGCACATCACGGACAACCTCACCTGCTCTGTGAACACCACATCTGGTGAGGAGGGCACAGAAGCGCTTGTACTTCCTGTGGAGGATGAGGAGAGCCCAACTGCCCCCGCCCATCCTCACAACCCTCTACACAAGTACCATAGAGAGCATTCTGACCAGCTGTCTCTCTGTGTGGTGTCGAGGTGGCAGCACGTCCGACTGGTGGAAAACAACGGTTGTCAAGCTTCTGAAGTTTGCGCACGACACCACTCATGGGATTTATCTCTGATGGTGACGAGTCCGCCTACAGGTGGGAGGGTGACCATCTGGTGACCTGGTGCAGGGAGAACAACTTAGAACTCAATGCTGTAAAAATAGTGGAGATGGTTGTGGACTTCAGGAAGAACTCAGCCCCAGCTACCCCAACACCCTCTGTGACTATATATAATATATTTCAGTCGTCAGTCAAGTCAAGTTATGTTGCGAGTTCAGTTGTTTTTTTTTTCTTTTCTTTGTTCAGTGGTTTGTGTTGTTACCACTGGCAAGTTCATGTCAGTAAGAAGAATGAAGTTTGTCAATGGAGGTTCAGTTCTGCTTGGGGCACAGGCTCGCCATGTCCTTTCAGAGAGAATCCATGGAATCTGATCCAGTAGTCTGATCCAGCTTTTTGATCAGCAACAACAAAAAAACCTAGCCTGCACACGATAATATTATTATTCGCATTCAGCTAAATAAACTCACTTTATCAATTTTTACAGCATTGTTTTTTCTTCATTCCTCACATTTCCATTGCGATGTTTTACATGCACTTTAAAAATTTTTCCCAACTCAAAACACCGGAATCATCTTTAACCCATGTAAAACAAAAATATAAAATCCTTTTTAATTATGAAACTATGACCTGTAATTTAACAAATTACAGCATAGGTTTTTTTAATCCTCTTCCAAGTCTTTGTAAATCATGAGATGAAATACAGTTATCACCTTACCAAAGAGCATGAAATCCTTCTACATCCAATACTCTCCATCATCCATTGTATGGACGAAACCCAGCGCTGAACACAGAGAAATGTCGGACTGGATCAAATACTGCGTGTGTGATGGGTTCAAGTACCTCGCTCAACGTAGGAATTTACACATGTACAGCCTCAAGCTATTTAACTAAGATGTAAACGAGGTTTAAAATGTCTACTGTTTAGTTTGATATTAATGAACAGTCATAATTTTAATTTACATGTAGTATGGTTGAACTAGAAGAATTAACAGTGGGATGTTGATAAACTGACTGTATATTTGTATTGTAGTGCTGAACCATAGATTTACTTCTGAGTCAGTTAGCTTGCAGTTAGTTGACCTCCACGCAGATTTGGCTCTGAAGGAACAGTCTGTTAAGAGTGATCCTATATATATATATATATATATATATATATATATATATATATATATATATATATATATATATATATATATTAGTGCTGTCAAACGATTAAAAATTTTAATCGCGAATAATCCTATGATGTCGATAGTTAACTCGAGATTAATCGCAAATTAATCGCATATTTTATCCTTTTATTTCTGAAAGTGTAATAGCCTATTTGGGCATTTTAATATGCAATTTTGCAATAAATGACACTAATAAAATACATGCTTGTACAAAAAATATTTTTGTTATTTTTCAAGCACTTTTCAGAATTGGTATGAAAACATCCTGGTGCCAAATGTTAAACTCTGGACTATAATGGCTATATGACTAATCATGATACCCTGATGTTTACACCATGTGTAAACAAATGTGTAAATACCTGTTTTCATGCCGATATATTTTTTTTTGCCTCTTAAACAAAAGGTACTATGCATACATATAAATTAATAAAAATTGAACATTTCGATAAAGTCATAAGTTTTGTTCATTTCTTCACTCTCTCTCTCTCACACACACACATCTAATTCTGAGCTTTCACACCAACAACAATAATTTCTTTGAATATTTTTGCTTGCTGTTTCTATCCATATTCATAGAGTTTAAGCCTGGAAAAAGGTTTTAAATCTCCAGGTCATTCCAGCCTTACACTTTGCTTGCAACTAAGCAGGAGCTTAATACCCTGAATGAGACTGTTTAGCAACTGTTAGTAACTCCAGGTCCTTCGTTTGGAAACGTGATTCATCCCTGGGTTGTCAAATACAGAGACAACAAATTAATAAGCATTAAAGAACGGTTTATGGGTTGGGTTTCTGCAATGTTATCAACGTGTAAAAGCTCATCTTCAGAACCAATCTCTGCTTAAAATGGTGATCTGCACCAAGTAATCTACTTTCAGCAGTTATCACCGGTTATTGCACCGTAAACTGCAGAAAATACGTGCAGAGTTGCTCTGTCTGCCTTTACTACCGTCAGCTCCTATGGCGGAGGGATATTTCAGCTGGATACACTCAAATGTAGTGCAGGCAGGCCACTTAATAACCCCTATTTCGTCACTTATTTAAGACCCCAAATAAGCGATTTCACTTTCAGAAACCTGCCCAAAAAAAACGCAACCCGTGACTCATGAAATTTAGAAGCGCTTTTAGAAAAAAGAAGCCCAAAGTCGCGTGTGTCCGATGTGTGTGTGTTTGTAGAGATCCATTCATGATCAAATGCGGTCCTCTGCTGGAATTTTTTAAAGCATTAGTGTAAATATATATATATATATATATATATATATATATATATATATATATATATATATATATATGGATACATGGATACATACATGGATACATACAAAATTATTGAAGTGGACATCTAAGTTTTAATTGAATACCCCTTACTTAGACTATTAATGGTAAGAGTTGTTGTAGTTGCAAAAACAAGCCACGAGATGGAGCCCTTGCTTCATTTTCTGAAAAGCTCTTTACAATAGGTTTTGGTCAAACTATCTAAATAAATATTTATTTTAAATCAACGGTTTGCTCTAAAATTCTGAAAATATTCATGAATGTCCAAGAGTGTTTTATCTAACCACACAATTTTTTTGATGGTCATTAAAAAAAATGGATTCAGAGAAAGAAAAAATTAAACTTTATAATCTTGTATCATTAATTTTTAAAATCTTGTAAATTGGTCAAAATCGCCTGGATTTTTATCAAACTGAAAGACATGGTTATTCTGGCTGTGCTTTACAGATAGAGGCCATTTTTATTGGCATTGACCAATATTTGTGGAAAATACATTGATTTCTCCATTTTACAAACTTTGAAAAAAACAGAGTGTGCAACTTTCAAAAACTGGAATACATGCAGTGAGAGAATTGTTGCACCTTATTCAAGGAATACAACCTTAAAATATGAGCTTGTTACACCACACAAGTGATTTTAGGTGAATTTTTGAAGTTTTCAAGTTTTTTTCCACACTTTTGGAAATAGGCCCCGCCCACTTGTTTCAATAAATACCATATTTAATACTTTAGTTAAGGGCAATGTCTGGAAGGGAATGAAGAATGTTTTGTAAAAATCCGATCAGCCATTCTTGCGTAGTAGATTTCTTGACATCACAGCGCCCCCTAGTGATGGACGATCCTCAAATGCGGGTCACATGTGCAAAATCTTATTTGGACTATGGGTTATGAAGGACATGTCAAAATCTGTTATGGTTTTAGAATAATCAGCAATTACATTTAGAGCTAGCTCGCTAACAATCACTTATTTTAGCGTTACTTTTCGAAAAAGTCAAAATTCAAAAATCCGCCGCGATAACTTTTTTTATTTGTCCATGACACACTTATATATAAAGTTTTGTGCGGATTGCACAAAAAATGTTGGAGGAGTTTAACAAGAAAGGTTTAACCTTTGTAGCCATGTAGCGCGAAAACTAGCTGAGAAACGAAGAGTGTGCCAATTCTCTTTATTTTGCAGAATCATCCAATAAATAAAGTGCCATCAAGTTTTTGAGTGTAGGACCAGTAGTTTGGTGGTTACAGGCGTAAACGCATTGTCCTTTGTTATAGCGCCCCCTAGTTGTTGAGGGGTCTGAATTTTTGGGTTTGAGTAGCGGTGCACATTCTGTACTTGGATACCTGATTCAATGGATTCGTTACAAATCCGCATGGGCCGCCCAACGCGTTTTAGCGGAGAATAATAATTACCCGTAATAATAATAATAATAACTAGAACTGCAAGCAGTTATTAACGGGTTCCAAGCCCACGCACCGCCCCCTTTGAGCATGTTCCTGGACTTCAGCATTCAACACCCTCATCCAAGCCCACCTACGCCGCGCCCCCTTTGAGCATGTTCCTGGACTTCAGCGTTCAACACCCTCATCCCACAGCATCTGGTGGAACAACTGGAACATCTGGGCTTCAGCACACCCCTTCACCACTTCCTCACCTCCTGACCACTGTCGGTCCGGGTCTGACAGACCACCTCTGATGTCATCACCCTCAGCACAGGCTTCCCTCATGGCTGCATCCGGAGCCCCTTGCTGTTTACTCTGATGACACACGACTGCACCCCCAGGTTCACCCCCAATCACATCATGAAGTTTGCAGATGACACAAACTCATCAACAGCTCAGCTGTGGAGGTGGTTAGCAGCACCAAATTCATCAGGGTGCACATCACGGACAACCTCACCTGCTCTGTGAACACCACATCTGGTGAGGAGGGCACAGAAGCGCTTGTACTTCCTGTGGAGGATGAGGAGAGCCCAACTGCCCCCGCCCATCCTCACAACCCTCTACACAAGTACCATAGAGAGCATTCTGACCAGCTGTCTCTCTGTGTGGTGTCGAGGCGGCAGCACGTCCGACTGGTGGAAAACAACTGTTGTCAAGCTTCTGAAGTTTGCGCACGACACCACTCATGGGATTTATCTCTGATGGTGACGAGTCCGCCTACAGGTGGGAGGGTGACCATCTGGTGACCTGGTGCAGGGAGAACAACTTAGAACTCAATGCTGTAAAAATAGTGGAGATGGTTGTGGACTTCAGGAAGAACTCAGCCCCAGCTACCCCAACACCCTCTGTGACTATATATAATATATTTCAGTCGTCAGTCAAGTCAAGTTATGTTGCGAGTTCAGTTGTTTTTTTTTCTTTTCTTTGTCCAGTGGTTTGTGTTGTTACCACTGGCAAGTTCATGTCAGTAAGAAGAATGAAGTTTGTCAATGGAGGTTCAGTTCTGCTTGGGGCACAGGCTCGCCATGTCCTTTCAGAGAGAATCCATGGAATCTGATCCAGTAGTCTGATCCAGATTTTTGATCAGCAACAACAAAAAAACCTAGCCTGCACACGATAATATTATTTTTGCATTCAGCTAAATAAACTCACTTTATCAATTTTTACAGCATTGTTTTTTCTTCATTCCTCACATTTCCATTGCGATGTTTTACATGCACTTTAAAAAATTTTCCCAACTCAAAACACCGGAATCATCTTTAACCCATGTAAAACAAAAATATAAAATCCTTTTTAATTATGAAACTATGACCTGTAATTTAACAAATTACAGCATAGGTTTTTTTAATCCTCTTCCAAGTCTTTGTAAATCATGAGATGAAATACAGTTATCACCTTACCAAAGAGCATGAAATCCTTCTACATCCAATACTCTCCATCATCCATTGTATGGACGAAACCCAGCGCTGAACACAGAGAAATGTCGGACTGGATCAAATACTGCGTGTGTGATGGGTTCAAGTACCTCGCTCAACGTAGGAATTTACACATGTACAGCCTCAAGCTATTTAACTAAGATGTAAACGAGGTTTAAAATGTCTACTGTTTAGTTTGATATTAATGAACAGTCATAATTTTAATTTACATGTAGTATGGTTGAACTAGAAGAATTAACAGTGGGATGTTGATAAACTGACTGTATATTTGTATTGTAGTGCTGAACCATAGATTTACTTCTGAGTCAGTTAGCTTGCAGTTAGTTGACCTCCACGCAGATTTGGCTCTGAAGGAACAGTCTGTTAAGAGTGATCATATATATATATATATATATATATATATATATATATATATATATATATATATATATATATATATATATTAGTGCTGTCAAACGATTAAAAATTTTAATCGCGAATAATCCTATGATGTCGATAGTTAACTCGAGATTAATCGCAAATTAATCGCATATTTTATCCTTTTATTTCTGAAAGTGTAATAGCCTATTTGGGCATTTTAATATGCAATTTTGCAATAAATGACACTAATAAAATACATGCTTGTACAAAAAATATTTTTGTTATTTTTCAAGCACTTTTCAGAATTGGTATGAAAACATCCTGGTGCCAAATGTTAAACTCTGGACTATAATGGCTATATGACTAATCATGATACCCTGATGTTTACACCATGTGTAAACAAATGTGTAAATACCTGTTTTCATGCCGATATATATTTTTTTTGCCTCTTAAACAAAAGGTATTATGCATACATATAAATTAATAAAAATTGAACATTTCGATAAAGTCATAAGTTTTGTTCATTTCTTCACTCTCTCTCTCTCACACACACACATCTAATTCTGAGCTTTCACACCAACAACAATAATTTCTTTGAATATTTTTGCTTGCTGTTTCTATCCATATTCATAGAGTTTAAGCCTGGAAAAAGGTTTTAAATCTCCAGGTCATTCCAGCCTTACACTTTGCTTGCAACTGGGCAGGAGCTTAATACCCTGAATGAGACTGTTTAGCAACTGTTAGTAACTCCAGGTCCTTCGTTTGGAAACGTGATTCATCCCTGGGTTGTCAAATACAGAGACAACAAATTAATAAGCATTAAAGAACGGTTTATGGGTTGGGTTTCTGCAATGTTATCAACGTGTAAAAGCTCATCTTCAGAACCAATCTCTGCTTAAAATGGTGATCTGCACCAAGTAATCTACTTTCAGCAGTTATCACCGGTTATTGCACCGTAAACTGCAGAAAATACGTGCAGAGTTGCTCTGTCTGCCTTTACTACCGTCGGCTCCTATGGCGGAGGGATATTTCAGCTGGATACACTCAAATGTAGTGCAGGCAGGCCACTTAATAACCCCTATTTCGTCACTTATTTAAGACCCCAAATAAGCGATTTCACTTTCAGAAACCTGCCCAAAAAAAACGCAACCCGTGACTCATGAAATTTAGAAGCGCTTTTAGAAAAAAGAAGCCCAAAGTCGCATGTGTCCGATGTGTGTGTGTTTGTAGAGATCCATTCATGATCAAATGCGGTCCTCTGCTGGAATTTTTTAAAGCATTAGTGTAAATATATATATATATATATATATATATATATATATATATATATATATATATATACATACATGGATACATAAAAAATGATTGAAGTGGACATCTAAGTTTTAATTGAATACCCCTTACTTAGACTATTAATGGTAAGAGTTGTTGTAGTTGCAAAAACAAGCCACGAGATGGAGCCCTTGCTTCATTTTCTGAAAAGCTCTTTACAATAGGTTTTTGTCAAACTATCTAAATAAATATTTATTTTAAATCAACGGTTTGCTCTAAAATTCTGAAAATATTCATGAATGTCCAAGAGTGTTTTATCTAACCACACAATTTTTTTGATGGTCATTAAAAAAATGGATTCAGAGAAAGAAAAAAATTAAACTTTATAATCTTGTATCATTAATTTTTAAAATCTTGTAAATTGGTCAAAATCGCCTGGATTTTTATCAAACTGAAAGACATGGTTATTCTGGCTGTGCTTTACAGATAGAGGCCATTTTTATTGGCATTGACCAATATTTGTGGAAAATACATTGATTTCTCCATTTTACAAACTTTGAAAAAAACAGAGTGTGCAACTTTCAAAAACTGGAATACATGCAGTGAGAGAATTGTTGCACCTTATTCAAGGAATACATCCTTAAAATCTGAGCTTGTTACACCACACAAGTGATTTTAGGTGAATTTTTGAAGTTTTCCCGTTTTTTTCCACACTTTTGGAAATAGGCCCCGCCCACTTGTTTCAATCATTACCATATTTAATACTTTAGTTAAGGGCAATGTCTAGAAGGGAATGAAGAAGGTTTTGTAAAAATCCGATCAGCCATTCTTGCGTAGTAGATTTCTTGACATCACAGCGCCCCCTAGTGATGGACGATCCTCAAACGCGGGTCACATGTGCAAAATCTTATTTGGACTATGGGTTATGAAGGACATGTCAAAATCTGTTATGGTTTTAGAATAATCAGCAATTACATTTAGAGCTTGCTCGCTAACAATCACTTATTTTAGCGTTACTTTTCGAAAAAGTCAAAATTCAAAAATCCGCCGCGATAACTTTTTTATTTGTCCATGACACACTTATATATAAAGTTTTGTGCGGATTGCACAAAAAATGTTGGAGGAGTTTAACAAGAAAGGTTTAACCTTTGTAGCCATGTAGCGCGAAAACTAGCTGGGAAACGAAGAGTGTGCCAATTCTCTTTATTTTGCAGAATCATCCAATAAACAAAGTGCCATCAAGTTTTTGAGTGTAGGACCAGTAGTTTGGTGGTTACAGGCGTAAACGCATTGTCCTTTATTATAGCGCCCCCTAGTTGTTGAGGGGTCTGAATTTTTGGGTTTGAGTAGCGGTGCACATTCTGTACTTGGATACCTGATTCAATGGATTCGTTACAAATCCGCATGGGCCGCCCAACGCGTTTTAGCGGAGAATAATAATTACCCGTAATAATAATAATAACTAGAACTGCAAGCAGTTATTAACGGGTTCCAAGCCCACGCACCGCCCCCTTTGAGCATGTTCCTGGACTTCAGCATTCAATCCCACAGCATCTGGTGGAAAAACTGGAACATCTGGGCTTCAGCACACCCCTTCACCACTTCCTCACCTCCTGAGCACTGTCGGTCCGGGTCTGACAGACCACCTCTGATGTCATCACCCTCAGCACAGGCTCCCCTCAGGGCTGCATCCGGAGCCCCTTGCTGTTTACTCTGATGACACACGACTGCACCCCCAGGTTCACACCCAATCACATTATGAAGTTCGCAGATGACATAAACTCATCAACAACTCAGCTGTGGAGGTGGTTAGCTGGTTAGTTCCTGGGGTGCACATCACGGTCAACCTCACCTGGTTTGTGAACACCACGTCACTGGTAAAGAGGGCACATAAGCGCTTGTACTTCCTGCAGAGGATGAGGAGAGCCCACCTGTCCCCGCACATTCTCACAACCTTCTACAGAAGTACCATAGAGAGCATTCTAACCAGCTGTCTCTCTGTGTGGTTTGGAGGCGGCAGCACCTCCGACTGGTGGAAAATGAGGAGAGTGGTGGGGACAGCAGAAGGGATCATAGGGGCTCCTCTTTCCTCCATTAAGGACATTTCATCCCAGCGCTGCATGTCCCCAGCCCATAGCATCAGCGCTGCATGTCCCCAGCCCATAGCATCAACAAATAATATGATTGAACTTGACTTTGTAAAGTGCCTTGAGATGACATGTTTCATGATTTGGCGCTATATAAATAAAATTGAATTGAATTGAACAGAGACCCTCAAACCCCCACCATGAACTGTTCCCCATATATATATATATATATATATATATATATATATATATATATATATATTAGGGCTGGGCAACGATTAAAATATTTAATCGCGATTAATCGCACTGATTAATCGCGATTAATCGCGATTAATCGCATTGTATTTACAAACTCCAAGAATGAATTCAAAAGTAGTGTAAAGAGCACTTTTATTTTAATGTTGTGCTGCCATATGAACAAAAGTGTTGTAACATTTGTAGCACTTATCAGTAACACATATTTAGTGTAAAGCTCAACTTAAACATGTGAAACAAAAAATAGCAATAATAATAAATTAAAGCTTATTGCCACTGACAGGGAATTCTCTTTATGGGGAAAAAATCTACCAAAAACAGGCAATTTCTGAGGTAACAGCAGGGAGCAGCATTACCATTTTATGTTCAATACTAAAGTTTAACTTGGCAGTGGTTCCAACTAACTTGTTTCTGTCATATTCCATGCTGGAAGAACTTTAAACTAAAATGCTTGCTAACTCGATATGCTTGCGTTTATTTGACGTTGACACGCGGTTTTTTGTTGTTGCTTTCTCGCGCGCATATAGTGAATGGCAGGGGAAAACAGGCAAAAATACATGGATACTTTGAAACGAGAAGCGACTTCACCGACGGCGTCGATGCAGACCCCCCCCCCGCTCCGCTCCGCTCCGCTCCGCTCCGCACAAAACTTGTTCCGGCCGCCAACTCACCGCCTCGCCTCGCCTAAGCTCGCTCGCGGTACCTGCGGGAAACACCGCCTTCCGCATGTCAGCTGTGTTTTTTTCCGGCCAGCACCTTTCTTCCTCTTTGAATCTGAGGCTGGGCTGACAGCGAGGTTATTGGCGCATTATCGCCACCTACTGTTCTGATTCAAACCCCTACACCGCAGCAACAGACCTTCACAAAATAAAAGCATGTGACCAACATGCGTTAACGCGCGTTAAAGAAAATATCGCCGTTAATAGTCTAATGAGTTAACGCGAAATTAACGCGTTAACTTGCCCAGCCCTAATATATATATATATATATATATATATATATATATATATATATATATATATATATATATATAGATATATAGATATATAGATATATAGATATAGATATAGATATATATTAGGGCTGGGCAACGATTAAAATATTTAATCGCCATTAATCGCCCTGATTAATCGCAATTAATCGCGATTAATCGCATTGTATTTACAAACTCCAAGAATGAATTCAAAAGTAGTGTAAAGAGCACTTTTATTTTAATGTTCTGCTGCCATATGAACAAAAGTGTTGTAACATTTGTAGCACTTATTTTATACTGGATATTTTCAACCCATCTATTGAATTTAGTGCACTAGTTGATCTTTTCTTCATAAGAGAACAGCAAGCACTGCAGCCAAAATATGGCCTTTTTTGACCTGCTGTATATTAGCCAGTCCCTAAGCTTGATGTATCATGAAACTGTTGACCTTTTGGGTTTTGTGGTTTTTATTTTATTATTACAATTAAATAATAATAATAATAATAATAATAATGTTATGTTCAGTGTTTTTTCGCTAATCCACCTCTTATATATTTCAATCCTTATCTAAATTTGTCTGTGTTGTGTCCACCTGCCTGTTCCTTTAATCCTATAAATTTCCCCGTCATGGGATAAAAAAAGGATTAGCTAATGTTATCTTATCTTAAATAACACTTTTTAATATATGTACTGGGTTCTTTCAAGGTCTTAATTACATGTTATGTGTGGGCTCCAGTAACATCCATCCATCCATCCATCCATCCATCCATCCATCCACTGATCTACCTGGATGTTCCCTGGAGGACTGAAACGCCTCAGTCAGAGACGTCTGTGGGTCTGTCGGGGCAATGAGAGAAGTTTCGTCTTCTCTCTCCGTTTCTGGGGCTCGCCGTTTTCATGTTTTTTCACGTGCTTAGATAAATTTGTTGTGTTTCCACTGAAATGAACCGGCTTTTTACAAAACATACAGCTTGATTTCATTTACGGTATTAAAATAAAGCCGAACGGTGCTACTTCCTCTGTTCATGTTTTTTCGCTCCTGCGGTCTCTCTCAGCTGTTTGTGTTTTAAGTTTGTGTGAGAGCTGAGTGCGCGGGCCAGGCTGAGCCTGCGTGCTGATTGGCTGGCGCCGCTGAGCCATGTACGAGAGGGGAGGGGGAGCGGGAGAGTGCTGCCGTGACAGCGCGCTGTAGCCAGCGCGCCTGCTGACTGACACTGACTCAAAGCATGTGAGCAACATGCGTTAATGCGCGATAAAATAAATATCGCCGTTAATAGTCTAATGAATTAACGCGTTAACTTGCCCAGCCCTAATATATATATATATATATATATATATATATATATATATATATATATATATATATATATATATATATATATATATATATATATAATGAATGTTCTTCATTTACAGTGACCCTTTAAACCATTAATGCTATTACTCCTTTTCATGACAACTCATAATATATGAATTACATGTTTCCCGTAACTTATACCTTTTTATTCTAAGTTCAACCAAGATATTCTCTTCTTATCCTTGTAGCTTGTAGTGTTAAATAAGACTAAAATCGTTTCATTTGAATCAAGGTATGCAGATGTTGATAGATATATCTATCTATCAGTGACGTGCGGTAGGGTTCATAGCTGGTGAAGCACTGACGTCATCAGTCAGATTTACAAATATATACACTCTACAGAGTAGACTCATTGCAAAGTGCTGAAGGGGACTGGTTGAGCCAAATCAATTAACCAAGAGACATGGAAAAAATATTGATTATTTGTTTAAAAAATAAATAAAACTAAATTATTTGTCATTTGATTGGTAGCAGTTTATGAGTTATGATGGATTTCTACATTTGTAACACATTCAAAAACTAACCTACATTACGCACATTTCATTACAAAAACAAAACATGAATAATTATTGCTGTCTTACTTCTACTTAGAAATGAAGTCCAGCTGCACTCTTTCTGAACAAAAATATCGGTCACTTTCCGGTAAAAGTTCTTTTTATCTTCTTCAGTTTTAAAAGTTTCTCAGTCTCAGTGGAGCTCACTGCCAGGGAGGAAAGCCTTCCTTCATCAGTCCTGTTCCAGCTGTATGTTTAGAGTCTTTTTAGTGCTTTACTTGTTTAGCAAAACTCGCTAATAACACATCCATAACTTGCTTTGACTCTACTATTTTGGGATAAGAGCGGTGCCCCTTGAGCGCCCCCTGCCTAGAGGCCAAGGAACTGCCGGCTTCACATACAACCAGCTCTTTGGCTTTTATGATCGCCCAGCAGCACACGAAAACACATAGTTTAATGACCAAAACAGAATTCGTAATCCACATATATTAAATTGTGGAAAATCAGTTCATCAATGTTTGAACAATTGAATTTATGATCTAGAGACAGGAAGATGCATTCACGGAATGGAAGTCAGCGCAGTTAACATGGGATTGCGCAATCCCTGGGGAGACCAAGATCGCTGGCTTGGTGGCGCTTCACTATCAAGCACCACCAAGGATTTACGTTTAAAATAGCCAAAAGTCTTCGATTTTAAAGAGAATATCATAAAAAAATAAGGAAATTAGATTAAAAAAACAATTATTATTACAAATGACTGAGTGAATCACAATATATATTGTTATCATTGTTCTATATTTTCTTTCTTTCCATGATTTCCTCCCCTGAATGCATGTCACTGCTATCTATAACTATAACCCATAAACTTTGCACAACATTCGCATATTTGCTCATTTTGCATCATTGCATCTCCAACTAGCATTACAAATGCTGTCGAACTCTCAGTTTCTAAATGCATTCTCGCACAAATGCCCTTTGCACAATCAATTCAGTACATACAAATGGTTTTAAAAATCCTTACCTGTACACTGTGACTTTCTCATGCATTGTTTACACTTCAATTGTTTACTTTTAAATCACTGCTGCACCTTATACTGTAATTTAAATTGACTGTAATTTACAAGCTGTATTCTTGCACAAATTGCCCTCTGCACAATCAATTCTGCATATACAAATGTTTTTTAAAAATACACACCTGTACACTGTGACTTCTCCTGATTTGTTTGCATTTCAATTGTTTACTTCAAATCACTGCTGCACCTTATACTGTAATTTATTTTACTGCAATTTACAAGCTGTATGCAACAGAATTTCGTTCTGTACGCACTCTGTGCATACAAAATGACAAATAAAGTTTTCTAATTCTCTCTAAGTCTATCTATCTATCTATCCATATTATATTATAGCGTTACTTTTCGAATAAGTCTGATCCATATCTGAACTATGGATCTTTGCAAATGTTCTTGCCATTACTTCTACTTTTTATTCATTTGTTAATGCTGTTCCTTCTTCATGTTTTAGAACTGGATATGTTCTCTCTGATCTATTTCCCTTCATTTTCTTAATCATTCCCCATACCTCAGCTATAGAAGTTGTTCTGCCTATTGAATCACAAAAATCTCTCCATTTGGTCTTCTTTGCCTTCTAAATAACTTTCCTTGCTTCTGCTTGATCTTTTTTATATTCAATTAAATTTTTTAAATTATGTGTTCTTCTCAAAACTCTAAAAGCTATCCTCCCATTTCAAGTCTCTGCTCCGCTTAGAAAAAACACAGGATGTGACGTCACTTCCGGTGATGTGCCCAAATATGGGCATAATGGACACCCTGTTCACAGTTCTGGATGGCAGAGCTCTCGATGATGAGAGCTGAATTGATCACAAACTTCATAAATTTCTTAAAATTCAACGGTTTGCTCTAAAATTCTGAAAATATTCATGAATGTCCAAGAGTGTTTCATCTAACCACACGATTTTTTTGATGGTCATTAAAAATATGGATTCAGAGAAATAAAATATTAAACTTTATAATCTTGTATCATTAATTTTTAAAATCTTGTAAATTGGTCAAAATCGCCTGGATTTTTACCAAACTGAAAGACATGGTTATTCTGGCTGTGCTTTACAGATAGAGGCCATTTTTATTGGGATTGACCAATATTTGTGGAAAATACATTGATTTCTCCATTTTACAAACTTTGAAAAAAACAGAGTGTGGCACTTTCAAACACTGGAATACATGCAGTGAGAGAATTGTTGCACCTTATTCAAGGAATACATCCTGAAAATCTGAGCTTGTTACACCACACAAGTGATTTTTGGTGAATTTTTGAAGTTTTCCAGTTTTTTTCCACACTTTTGGAAATAGGCCCCGCCCACTTGTTTCAATAAATACCATATTTAATACTTTAGTTAAGGGCAATGTCTGGAAGGGAATGAAGAAGGTTTTGTAAAAATCCGATCAGCCATTCTTGCGTAGTAGATTTCTTGACATCACAGCGCCCCCTAGTGATGGACGATCCTTAAATGCGGGTCACATGTGCAAAATCTTATTTGGACAATGGGTTATGAAGGACATGTCAAAATCTGTTATGGTTTTACAATAATCAGCAATTACATTTAGAGCTAGCTAGCTAACAATCACTTATTTTAGCGTTACTTTTCGAAAAAGTCAAAATTCAAAAATCCGCCGCGATAACTTTTTTTATTTGTCCATTACATGGTTATATATGGAGTTTTGCGCAGATTGCACAAAATATGTAGGAGGAGTTTAACTAGAAAGGTTTAACCTTTGTAGCCATGTAGCTCGAAAACCAGCTGGGAAACGAAGGGTGTGCCAATTCACTTTATTTTGCAGAATCATCCAATAAACAAAGTGCCATCAATTTTTTGAGTGTAGGACTAGTAGTTTGGTGGTTACAGGCGTAAACGCGTTTTCCTTTATTATAGCGCCCCCTAGTTGTTGAGGGGTCTGAATTTCTGGGTTTGAGTAGGGGCGCACGTTCTGAACTTAGATACCTGATCCAATTGATTCGTTACAAATCCACGTGGGCTCCACAACGCGTTTTAATTCCGTAATAATAATAATAAATAATTTAAAAACACACGAAAAACAATAGGGTTCTCTGCACAGAGTAGACGAACGGCATAGCCATTCGCCTGCGCTGCGGGCTTGGAACCCTAATAATGGAAAAACACACGAAAAACAATATGGTTCTCTGCTCACAGAGCAGACGAACGGCATAGCCGTTCGCCTTCGCTGCGGGCTTGGAACCCTAATAATAATAATAAATAATTTAAAAACAGACGAAAAACAATAGGGTTCTCTGCTCATAGAGCAGACGAACGGCATAGCCGTTTGCCTGCGCTGTGGACTTGGAACCCTAATAATTTAAAAACAGACGAAAAAAACAATAGTGTTCTCTGCTCACAGAGCAGACGAACGGCATAGCCGTTCACCTGCGCTGCGGGCTTGGAACCCTAAAAACACACGAACAACAATAGGGTTCTCTGCGCTGAAGTGCAGACGAACGGCTATGCGTTGCATAGCCCGTTCTTTCTGCACCGCGGGCTTGGAACCCTAATAATGGAAAAACACACGAAAAACAATAGTGTTTTCTGCTCACAGTTCGCCTGCGCTGCGGGCTTGGAACCTTAATAAATTATTTAAAAACACATGAAAAACAATAGGGTTCTCTGCACATGCCTTAAAGGGGAAGTCCGGTCAACAAGGAAAAATCAGGGTATCATTAGCTATAACTAAAACTAATACGTTTGTGGTTATTTAATGAACTTATCTTTAATCAATAAGAAAATAAAAACATAAATTGTCGTCTGAATCACTGTGTATGGGGGCTGACATTACTGCCCATATTTGGGCAGTAAGGGGCGTTTGACATCACATCCTGGGGCGTGGAAAAGCGGAAGCGGCGACAGCATTTCTCTCCGCTTTCCATGCAAAGTCAATAGGAGCCGTTCTACACAGCTGCGATCATCAACAATTTTTTCGGATTTCCAGAAGACTTCACCACAGACATTCCCAAGAGCTATTGCTGAAGCAACAATGCCCACGTGCATGGCCATCGGATGTTCCAACACAACTGGTAAAAGTAGAAAAAACATTGCTTATTTCAACTTCCCGATTCATGAGCCACCGGGCTCATTGCTGGATTGCCAACTTGAACAGAGCGGATTTGCCATCTAACTTCTGGCCAGAGAGAAAACACGTCATATGCAGTGACCATTTTGAAGAAGAATGTTTTGAACATGACATGAGAGCGAGGATTTTCCGTAAGTTATTTTTTATTTTAGAATTTTTATTTAGAATTTGCGGGGATGGTCACCGAGCAGAGGGGAAGTTTCGTCTCCTCTCTCAGAGGGATACCACATCACATGTGGTATCCCTCCGCCCCAGCATGTGCTGGAATGCTCTTATATTTTAATATTTATACAATAATGACCACCTGCCCTATTTACTAGAGGGCAAATGTATAACTTAAGTCACTTCAGCGATCTCTCCTCCGCTGTGTGTGTGCGCGCGCTCCGCCGCAGCGCCGGCAAAGCCGTCCTGCGGCGGAGCGCGCGCACACACACACACACACACACACACACACACACACACGCGTGTATACATATATATTGTAGGACCCGACTGAGTTTGCACTGGAAATAAGTACGCTGGATTCCGTCAAAAGTCCGGTTTCTGTCAAGAAACTCTTCTAAAAAAATCCATATCGCTATCAGATGATGATAGCTCCACAGAACTCTCATCACTGTCACTAAGTACTTCATCACTCTCTGCTTCGTACAGAGCACCAGTCGTCGCCATGTTGGAAAATAGTGCGCCGTGACAAACAAAGCGTTGAAATTTGCTCAACTGCGGGTCCGCCGAGTGACGTCAAAAAATGGGAGGTGACAGTACTATTCTTGACCAAGATGGATTCCTCCACATAAACATGATTAAATGAAAATTATTCATAATTAAAAAAACGTATATTTTTTTGCACAGTATGTAGTAGTTTTATATTTAAAGTACTTTCAGCAGTTTGAATTCTGATTTTGACCGGACTTCTCCTATAAAGTGGACTTATCTGGAAAAGCTGGCAGATAAGCTACCTCCACTGCTCGAATGCGAAGTTGGTCTACTTATCAGCTATAATTGTCAACAAGTCCTCCTACCACGCAAAGTTCTAGCAGGCAAAGAGAACCAACCTTCTGCACAGTTAACTGATCTCAGCTGGAGCATAGTTGGTTGTTCATCTCAATCTCAAAATTACAATGATGTCATCGGTACAAGTCACAGAATAATTGTTCGTGACTTGTTGAACTCAAGCAACAAGTACATTTTGTATGCAGAACTCAAGTAAAGGAAGCCAGTCCAACTGATGTGATTAAGGCTTTGGAATTCAATTTCTCTGAACATGCAACAGATGACAATCCAGTTTCACAGGAAGACATTTTGTTCATGTCAAAGGTGACCAAAGGTATAATACAGAAGAACGATGGTCATTACAAACTCCCGTTACCATTCAAAACAGACAATCCGAATCTCCCAAACAACAAGCAAATAGCTGAGCACAGATTGTCTTCATTGGAACGTCGACTAAAAAGGGATGAGAAATACTATAAAGATTATTTCAAGTTCATGAACGATATTATAACTCGCGGAGATGCAGAAAAGGTGTCAAAACATGAGCTGAACAACAAGACAGCATGGTACATCCCGCATCACGGGGTTTACCACCCCCACAAACCAGAGAAAATATGTGTGTTTTTTGACTGTTCTGCACACTTTCAAGGAACATCTCTCAACGATCATCTATTGACTGGACCGGATCTCACCAACACATTGGTCGGAGTGTTGTGCCGATTTAAAAAGGGCCTCGTCGCCATTATGTGTGATTTGGAAAGAATGTTCCACCAATTCCATGTCATTAAGGAACATCAGGATTATTTAAGATTTCTTTGGTGGGACAAAGGCAATTTAAACTCCGAACCTTCAGTTTACAGGATGAAAGTACATCTTTTTGGAGCAGCGTCATCTCCTGGATGTTGTAATTTTGGACTCAAACACATTGCATCGCAAGGTAGAAACAAGTTCAGCAAAGAGACTGTTGAATTCATCCAAAGAGGTTTTTACATTGACGATGGACTTACTAGTGTAACATCACCAGCTAAACAGCTGGTCAAAGAGTCAAGGGAACTTTGCAAAACAGGCAACCTACATCTGCATAAGTTTGTGTCAAACAATAAAGAAGTGCTTGCAACAATTCCCCAAGAAGAACAAGCTCAATCCAAAGATCAGAACATGGCTTTTGGAGAACTCCACATTGAACATGCACTTGGAGTACAATGGTGCATAGAAGCAGACCAATTCCAGTTCAGAGTTCAAGTTAAAGAAAACCCATTGACCAGAAGAGGGGTACTTTCGACTGTTGCTTCCATCTATGACCCTCTTGGGTTCGTCGCCCCTTTCACATTGATTGGAAAGCAAATACTCCAAACATTATGCAAAGACAAGGTCAACTGGAATGATGATCTTCCAGACCACACAAGGTTCAGGCTCTACTCTGAGTCCTCGGGGAGGACTCAGAGTAGAGTCGCTGCTCCTCCACGTCGAGAGGAGCCAGTTGAGGTGGCTGGGGCATCTGGTCAGGATGCCTCCTGGACGCCTCCCTGGTGAGGTGTTTCGGGCACGTCCCACCGGGAGGAGGCCCAGGGGAAGACCCAGGACACGCTGGAGGGACTATGTCTCCCGGCTGGCCTGGTAACGCCTTGGGTTTACTCCTGAGGAGTTGGCCCAAGTGGCCAGGGAGAGGGACGTCTGGGCCTCCCTACTGAAGCTGCTGCCCCCGCGACCCGACCCCGGATAAGCAGAAGAAGACGGACGGACGGACAGACGGACAGACCACATTCTACCACAATGGGAAGCATGGTTGAGAGACCTGCCTAAGCTGGCAGCTCTGAAGATCCTACGAAGCTACTCACAAGACATAAACATCATACAGTATGAATTGCATAACTTCTCGGATGCGAGCCTCGATGGTTATGGCGCATGTTCATACCTTAGAGCAATAAGCAAGGAAGGACAGATAAGCTGTTCTCTCGTCATGGGAAAAGCGAGAGTTACACCCATCAAACAAATGACCATCCCAAGACTCGAACTGTCGTCGGCTGTAACTTCAGTGGATTAATTACGCGGATGTAATTAAACAAGAACTGGAAATCAAAAATCTACTAGAATATTATTGGACGGATTCACAAGTCGTACTGGCATATATAAGCAATGACGCTAAAAGATTTCACACATTTGTTGCCAATCGGATTCAACGAATAAGACAAAGTACGAGTCCTGAAAAATGGCAGCATGTCAGCTCAGCGGAAAATCCGGCTGATCACGCCTGAAGGGGTTTTAAATGCTGCACAACTGAAAGAATCAAACTGAGGGGTCCAGATTTCCTTTGGAAAAAAGATCTTCCAATAAAAAAGGAAATGGTGGGAGAAGTTGAAGGGACAGATCCTGAACTCCGTACAGGTCATGCACACACCGTGCAGTCAAAACAAGTGAATCCTGTTCTAGAGCGTCTAAAAAAGTTATCTGATTGGTCGAGAGCTGTAAAGGCTATTGCCAGACTCAAACGATGCATAAAAGAGTTTAAATGTGTTCAAGAAAGAACAAACAAAACAACAGATCTTGAAGAGAGAAAAGACACAGAAGTTTTCATTATCAAGCTAGTGCAAAAGGAAGCTTTTACTGAGGAAATACAGAAAATCAGATCTCAGAAGGAAAATTCTCTGCACAAGCATAATAGACTAAAGCAGCTAAATGCTTTCTTGGACAAGTCCGATGTTCTCAGGGTGGGAGGAAGATTGTCCCAATTAGCCTTGCATCATCATGTCAAACATCCCACAATTCTTACCAAGGAGTCCCATGTATCAGCCCTCCTCGTTAAACACTACCATGAACGTGTACATCATCAAGGAAGAGGCATGACCATAAATGAATTGCGTGCAAATGGCATATGGATTTTAGGATGTGGAAGCATGGTTTCTTCGCACATTTACCACTGTGTTAAATGTAGGCGATATAGAAAGACCACAAATGTCCAACAGATGGCAGAGTTACCAGAAGTAAGAACAAAAACAGCACCTCCTTTTACATATTGCGGTGTTGACTGTTTTGGCCCATTCATGGTAAAGGAAGGAAGAAAAAAGAAGTCAAAAGATATGGATTATCGTTCACCTGCTTATGTTCACGAGCTGTGCATATTGAAACACTTGATGACTTATCAACTGATGCTTTCATGAACGCTCTTTGGGTCCTGATTGCCATAAGAGGTCCTGTTCGACAACTAAGATGTGACCAAGGAACAAATTTTATGGGAGCCAGAAAAGAGTTTTTGGAGCTAATGAAGGATATGGACCAAGAACCACAAATCGGCGTCGCCCACCGCGACGCCCGTTTCAGACTCTGCTGCTCTGCCACCGAGGTCACCCACCGCGACCCCCGCGTCTAGCTCTACCACGTCGGGGTCGCCCACCGCAACACCCACGTCTGACTCTGCCTCGTCGGGGTCGCCCACCGCGATGACCGCGTCTAGCTCTGCCTCGTCAGGGTCGCCCACAGCGACGCCCGCGTCTAGCTCTACCACGTCGGGGTCGCCCACCGCGACGCCCACGTCTGACTCTGCCTCGTCGGGGTCGCCCACCGCGACACCCATTGCAGACTCTGCTGCTCCGCCGCCGAGGTCGCCCACCAGAGGTCCCTCCTCCTGGGCATCTAGTGCCTAACCAGACTGTCCTTTGTTCACCCCGTTGGGGTAGATTTGTGTCTTCGACCCCGGCTGCGAAGTAGCAGAGTCTGATGTGGCCAGTGTTGGAAAAGTTCCCTGGAAGACAAGCGGCTATCATCTAAGGGCGAAGCAGGGCCACAGGACACAGGTGTCACAGGACTACAGGCTACGGAGGTCGCAGGACTAGAGGCTACGGAGGTCGCAGGACTAGAGGCTATAGAGGTCACAAGACTAGAGACTACAGAGGTCACAAGACTAGAGGCTACTAAGTTCACAGGACTAGAGGCTACAGAGGCCACGGGGCTACAGGCTACAGAGACCACGGGGCTACAGGCTACAGAGACCACGGGGCTACAAGCTACAGCGACCACGGGGCTACACACTACAGAGACCACGGGGCTACAAGCTACAGAGACCACTGGGCTACAAGCTACAGAGACCACAGGGCTACAAGCTACAGAGACCACAGGGCTACAAGCTACCGAGACCACAGGGCTACAGGCTTCGGGAGACCCTGGGCTACAGGCTTCGGGAGACCCTGGGCTACAGGCTTCAGGAGACCCCGGGCTACAGGCTTCAGGAGACCCCGGGCTACAGGCTTCAGGAGGCCCCGGGCTACAAGGTTCAGGAGGCGCCTTGCTACAAGGTTCAGGAGACGCCGGGCTACAAGGTTCAGGAGACGCCGGGCTACAAGGTTCAGGAGACGCCAGGCTACAAGGTTCAGGAAACGCCGGGCTACAAGGTTCAGGAAACGCCTGGCTACAAGGTTCAGGAGACGCCGGGCTACAAGGTTCAGAAAACGCCTGGCTACAAGGTTCAGGAAACGCCTGGCTACAGGCTTCAGGAAACGCCTGGCTACAGGCTTCAGGAAACGCCTGGCTACAGGCTTCAGGAAACGCCTGGCTACAGGCTACAGGAAACGCCTGGCTACAGGCTACAGGAAGCAGCGGATTCCCCAGGGTCCCAGCGTCTCTGATAGGCGGTGGACCCTCCTGGGTCCCCGCATCTTTGACCGGCGGTGGACCCGCCTGGGTCCCTGCATCTTTGACGGGCGGTGGACCCGCCTGGGTCCCCACATCTTTGATGGACGGTGAACCCTCCTGGGTCACCGTGTTGCAGGAAGAGGGCGGACTTGCGTCGGACGCCGGGCTGGCATGCTCTGCACCCGAGTCGGACGCTGGGCTGGCGTGCTCTGTACCCACGTCGGACGGCAGTGCCAGAACCCCTGATGTAGTTGGCAAAGCGGGAGCAGAATCTTCTGTGGCCGGCTGGGCAGAAACTGGGTCCTGGGCTGCAGGCTGGGCAGGAACAGAGTATTTTGCTGCGGGCTGGGCAGGAACAGAGTCATTTGCTGCGGGCTGGGCAGGAACAGAGTCATTTGCTGCGGGCTGGGCAGGAACAGAGTCTTTTGCTGCGGGCTGGGCAGGAACAGAGTCTTTGGCAGCGGGCTGGGCAGGATCTGGGTCTTTGGCAGCGGGCTGAGTGGGATCTGGGTCTTTGGCCACGGGCTGAGCGGGATCTGGGTCTTTGGCTGCGAGCTGAGCGGGATCTGGGTCTTTGGCTGCGAGCTGAGCGGGATCTGGGTCTTTGGCTACGAGCTGAGCAGGATCTGGGTCTTTGGCTGCGAGCTGAGCATGAACTGGGTCCTTGGCTGTGGGCTGAGCAGGTTCAGAGTCTTTGGCTGTGGTCTGTCGATCGAGGAACAGGTCATCCCTGTCACCATAGAAAAAGTCCCACACCTGAGACTCATGGACCCGAGGAGCTTCGGCCAAACTCTCCTGATTGACCATCACAGCAACCACACCCGTTCGAACCGCCAAGGGAACTGAGGTGGCTTCGGTCCCAGTCAGAGTACACTGCGGTGGCTGGTTCAGGCAGGATCTCAGGGAGTGCGGTGACAGAAATCCTATGCCGGCGAGCTCGCCGTCTGCGCTGGGAGGCACCGGGCGGCAAGGTTGAGGTTTCCGCCGACGATGAGGCAATGGGAGCTGAGGCAGAGACTACGGCGGGCTTAGCAGCAGCAGCGGTCGGATCAGCAAACGCAGCAGAAGCAACTGACGTGGAGGAGACAGAGGCAGCAGCGCTGGGAGCAGCCGCTAAAAGCTTCACCCGAGGAGCCAGCTAAGTGTCGCGGAGGTGGTGACAGAGACGACGGGAAACAAGCAGCAGTGTTGGTCAGCTGAGCCTCAGGTTGAGCAGTGGGTGTGTTCCAGCAGCGACGAGCTCGCCGTCGGCGCCGAGAGGAGCCGGGCGGCGAGAGAGTGGGTTCAGCTGGTGATCAGGAAATGGGAACAGGATCAGCAGGAGCTACAGCAGCGGCAGGAACCGTAGCAGCAGCTGGAGCGAGATGAGCTGAGTCTGGATCCGTGGCGGTAGCTGAGGCGGACTCGACAGCAGACACGGTGCAAGTGGCAGAAGTGGAGGAGGCAGCAGCGGCGGAGAACGAGGGTCTGGGAGGAGGCATCCTGCCGAGGAGTTGAGCAACGGCAGCCTTGTTGTTCCACTCGAGCTCCTCCATCAGCCCTGTCTCTTCAAAAAGTGGTAGGAGCTCGGCTTGACTTGTCCACATCTTGCGTATCTGAGCGACCGCGCCTGCCCGCCTCCAAGGTGGACTGAGCGAGGCAAGGATCTCCAAACAACCCCGGGACAGGGCTAAAAGTTGCTCCGCTGTGCTGTTGCTCGAGAGCAGAGCAACATTCCTCTCGCCAGCTCCTGCATGGAGGCTCTGTGTGGGGTTTGGGTTCACGTGTTCGGTTCTTTCTGTCATGTTTTGTTATTGAACCCGAACACAGCCACAACAGAGTTAAGTTTTTAACAGTTTATTGAAATTTGTGGATAGTGGAGGAAGAACCAAGAGTCTGTACTGAGCTTAAGCAGGAGGATGGTGAAAGCAGGAACTGGCAAGCAGGTTGGAACCAGAGCATGGAGGCAGCAGAACCAGAAGCACAGCAGAATGGAGACTTGAAACCAGGCTGGGCCAGCAGCACGACAGAATGGAGACTTGGAACCAGGTTGGACTCACAGCACGACAGAATGGAGACTTGGAACCAGGCTGGGCCAGCAGCACGACAGAATGGAGACTTGGAACCAGGTTGGACTCACAGCACGACAGAATGGAGGAACTATAGACTGGATGAGGTGAGCAGCAGAAACAGAAGTAAGCAGGGGAACAGAACGAACCGACGAGGAATGACAGAATGCAGTGAGCTTAAATAGTGAGGCTGACAGGTGTGCTGAATACTGACTAATTAGTAGCTGACAGGTGTGGAGGATTACTGAACCGGAGACTGGAGCTGAATGTAAGATGGAAAGTGTCCGAGTCTGTGCATGGTGCAGCAGACAGGCTGAATCATGACAACAAAGAGCTATTGGTTGCGAGTTTGTGATGAACGTTCCATCAGCTAGCCACATGGGAGGCATCTGGGAATGGCAAATCCGAACAGTACGAAGCATACTAACAGCAATGTTAGATAAATTCTCAAACAGACTTGATACAACTAGTCTAAGAATGGTCTTTTACGAGACAATGGCAGCGAGATTTGCATATGAGAGAAGGAGCAGAAGTCTGGAAAAGAGCTACAAGTAGCAGTCTCTTGTTTCCTGTAGCTGTCAAGGTATTTGTATTTATGTTTGTGATATTTTGTAAATTTATTGGTTATGGTGTTTTTATTACTTAATATTTTAATTTAGAGTGGACAACAAAGAATTAATCGGTTAAAGACCTCCGAAGTGGCAGGCGGTCACGAGGTAACTTTTGTTAAAGTATGTGTCACCTGTCTGTAAATGTATCTATTTCTAAAGCTTTGTCTTTATTTCTGTAGTTTTTACTGCGTTTATTAAAGAGCCCGTTTGAAGGAAGCCGTGCCAGTGTTGTCACTTTGGAGCAACAAGGTCACTTGGTGGAGCTGCAGGACGAGAGGCTGATGGTACTCATCTGGCTTGGGAAGATATTTTTTCGAAGAAGCTGTTTAAGGTGCCAGGGAGAGCGGGGCCATTGCTCAGACTCTGTTCGTTGCACTTGTAGTTAGTGGTGTTTCTGATGCCTCTCCACATGTTGCATGAATTGTTGCTGCTAAAGTGGTCTTTGATGTGTTGCTTGAATCTGTGCTTTGCCTTCTGGATGTCATTTTTAAGTTCACTTCTAGCCCTGCTGTAGGCAAGTCTGTCTCCAGATCTGAATGCTACATCCTGGGCCTTCAGCAGAGACCGTACTGAGCTGTTCACCCATGGTTTCTGGTTAGGAAACACTCTGTCTTTGTGGGTAGGACAGGATGAGAGCAGAAGTGGATATGGGAAAGCATAGATGATGTGTAGCGCCCTCTTTAAATACACCGCAGTATTTAAAAAATTCCTGTAGAGCTTTTATATCACTGGTCTGGTTCTGCAGATCAGTGGCTTGTAGGCAGGAATTAGCTATACAGAGATGTGACCTGACAAACCAAAGTGGGGGGCTACAGCAGCTTTGTATGCTCCTGGGATGTTACAGTAATCTTAACCTAATGTATTATATCTCTGGTCAGAAACTTAAAGAATTTATGTGACTCGGTAAGCACAGCCATTCAATTAACATGTTTAAAGTCCCCAGAGTCCTGTGTTTTCTTACAAAACATAAATGATTGCAGAAGCTACGAATGCATCCTCCTGCTGTCATGATGCACTTTTTCCCTTGGACAGTTTCTAGAACTTTTCCACCTCTCATCCAGCTCAATTGCCTCCCGTCTCTACTCCATGCCTGATCACTGCCACCTGCCACCTCAAATCAAGTCCAACTCGTTCCACCTGCCAATCTCCCCACATAAACCCTCCTCAGACTGCTCATCCCTGTTGGATCGTCTTCTTCCCTCGTCCTTCTTCCTTCCACCTACCTTCTGCCCACGTTGTTGTCCCTCACCATCTCCTTCGCCTCATGCCTGCCTCTCTCTTTGTGCCCAGCCTGCTGCTCACTTGTCGCCCGCGGGCTCCTGCTGTAGAGCTGCCGGCCTCCCTTCGACCCCAGCGCTCGCTGCGCCCTGGAGCCTCCCTGGCTCACCTCGCCTTTCCCGGCTCTGCAGCACAGCACACACGGACCTCCTGCTCCGCCACGTCCGCCAGCTCCTGCCATAATCATCCACCTGCTCCAGTCTGGTACCATTCACTGATCTCCTTCACCACCATTAATTTCCTGCAATAAAATGCTTAAAACGAAATTCTGTTTGTGGCTGAATTCGGGTTCACCAATTCCAGTACCTGACACCTCCGCTGCCATGTTTATATTGGTTCAGCTGTGGGCTGGTTAGCTCTTGCTTTCATCACAGGAGGTATGTAATAATAATAATAATAATAATAATAATAATAATAATAATAATACATTGGACTTGTAATGCACTTTATATTTATACAAATCCCAAAGTGCTACATAGTAAAACAGTGCTAAATAAATACACATGGAGAGCATAAAATAAACAAGGACAATAAGTAAAAGAGCAAGAGTTCAATTAGAAGCTCTCCTAAAAAGGTGGGTTTTAAGGCCACGTTTAAAGGCATCCACGGTCTGTAGGGTCCTCAGGTGGTCAGGGAGACCATTCGACAGTATGGAGCTTCGTCCTTGGTGGTTTCAGCAGATACGTTGAAGTAGATCGGAGGGTGTGTGTTGAAGTCTGCGGGGTGAGAGGTTCCTTGAGGTATGGTGGGGCATCACCATGGATGCACTGGTGGGTAAGTAGGCAGACCTTATATTCAATCCTCAGTGGGACAGGAAGCCAGTGAAGCGACTTGAGGATGGGGGTGATGTGGTTATAAACACCCTCATCAGGCTCCAAGCAGTGCTGTTTTGTGTGGACTGCAGCTTCTGAAAGCATCTCCCACCCTAAACCACAGTACTGCAGCATGATTGACCCAAAGCGGCTTTGGTTTATACCCAAACGGTTGGAGCGGTACAAGATGGATTCTCATGTGTTTGTGAACACACAAATACTGTGAGAAATTCAGAATCAGAATCAGAAATACTGTAATAATCCCAGAGGGAAATTGTTTTTGTTACTCGCTCCAGATATATATATATATATATATATATATATATATATATATATATATATATATATATATATATATATATATATATATATATGTATGTATGTATGTATATATATATTTACAGACAGGCAGGAATGATTTCCTGTGGTGCATCTGGGTAAGAGGAGTCTTCTGCTGAAGGAGCTCCTCTGCTGGGCCAGTGTGTCGTAGAGAGGATGTGAGACATTGTCTAAGATGACCACCCTGTCAGACACACAGTTCTGTAGGTGTACATACTGTGGTCTGCCCGTCAGGTAATCAACAATCCAGGACACGATGGGGGCCTCCATCTGCATCGCAGTCATCTTCTCACCCAGTAGAGCCAGACGGATGGTGTTGAATTCATCTTGTAGGCAAGGTTACTTGTCAATGGAACACATAACATGATTTCCCTTGGCAACACCAGGAAATAAAGAAGCATAAGCAGTTAGCATATAGCCTGGGTTTGCATTAGCAAAAATATTGCACAGATGTACCTTTAATGTCTTTATAACTTGTGGAAAATACACTATTATGTTTTTATGATGGGTGGCATGGATCAGTATTTGTGTAAATCTAAAAGATGACCTTCTTTCTGTCCATTTAATAAAGATGATGCAGAATCATGGAAGTTCTGGAAAATAAAAATTTTGACATTCAAAGCCTTTAACTAATCACTCCATCGGCATCTTTACCCCTTTTCTCTGACTTAAAAGTGAGAGAGGAGATAATTTAAGCATCATGTCAGTTTAATGTACGGTAATCATACGTGATCTTTTCGACAGGGAGTCAGTCATGTCATTAATTTGACCGTGGGTACACCACCAGGCCCACCCTCCAAATCAGGCCCCTGCCAGAAGAGTAATTGTAGAGCCACCATGCTTCGATGCGCTCAACCTTAACAACCTCAAAAGCCATTTTCATTTTCTGACCATAAAAAAGAACATATCTTAATTCCAAAAAGGCAAATATTCTCTTCTCCTCTGCTCTCGCCTTTTCTTCCACAGTATTTGATTTCCTGCCGAAGGCAAAACACAAAAAAGCATTTTCATTTTCATTCATCAATGCTTATCAGTCATCTGAAGGCCCTTTCAGCAACAATCAACATCACAGCTTCAACCGAGAGGGACACAACAAGGAGAAACTATCAACAACCACAAGAAGCAATTTGCTTTAATGTGGATTGTTTTGGTTGCTTCTAACTGCTATTTTTGTAATCCTCTGACACACCTCCTCTAATTTTTGCTGAATTAAAGAGAAAAGAGTCAGACGATGGATTTCTGATGAAAGGATAAAAAAAAATTCATATTAACTAAACCTAGATTCACAATGTGGGATTTTTTTGTTGTTGTTTAACTGTGAAAGAAATGATTCTACCACCAAATTTCATGGTGAAGATGGTATGTTCTGGGTTGACATGCGGTAATAATCTGCCACCAAATTTTGAGTGAAGGCCTAAAATTTGGACTTTAAAAACAGACAAAAAGGAGTCTTATTTTTTTACTAGAATATCGTCTTTATTCTTGTGGACACTTTAAAAAGGAGCAGATTTATGCATATATCTAATAATTGTTCTGCCAAAAGACAATCCTACCAGAGTTGTGAATTTCTGATGCTACTCCAGAATTATCAAGCCCTGATGGCTGTTTCTTTGATTACTGCTCTCAATTCTGTGCTTATATTTGTGATGCTGTTTGTTTAGTAACAATCTCTAAGAAAAGCAAGGCCTTCATCAAAAAAATGGTGTTTCTAAATTGCCCTTAGGTGTGAGTGTGTGGGTGCATGATTGCTTGTGTGTCTCTGTGTTGCCCTCTGATGGACTTGTGACCTGTCCAGGAAGAATCCCACCTCTAGCCCTTATTTGTAGTTTTAGCCCAAGTAAATAAAAGACTGATTTGCACCAAAGAAGAAACTCAAGTAATTAGCATTCAGTGTCATGTCTACGTTTTTGGCCTTCCCTCTCATCATTCCGATGCTGCTCTTTGTGTCATCAGTGGAATTTTCCTGTTTCATTCTCTAAGCAAATCTAACTTCTTTTGGTGCAGCTGAAGCGGCAAGACAGCAAAAAAGTGACTATTGGCAAATTTCCCCATTGTAGCACAATAAAGGAATTTCCTATCTTCTTATCTTAAATAGAAAAGTCATTGGGCGATTTTCGAAAAACTGACTGATGATTAGGGGTCTGTCTAGTAGCTACTCATTTGAGAAATAATCAAACCTCCAAACCTGACTTTATTAAATGTGCAAAACACCCGCAAGATATACGGTCTTATTAAATAAATTAGAATATGGGTTCCAATAAGGCAAATGTATCAGATTGAAAGTACCCTTTGAAAATAACAACCTTTAAGCAATTATTAAATGTACTTTTCAGTAAGCCCACATTTCTTTTTTCTTTTTTTCATATTTTTATTAGAAAGTAATGCACATTACAACAATAGAGATGTGTATCCATATGTATATCCTTTTCCCATAGGGTGTCATAGCAAGTAACAATATGTACATATTGGCACCATAAAGGTACTGCGCATCTCGAAGAGTTAAGAGGCATATAGTCAAACTCCTAGGGTGTTTTTGTAAATTAAGTGCTACAAACAGATTACCACACATCTAAAATAAAATAAAACGAAATAATATACATCGTAATAGTAACAACTAAATAACCATAGATCTTAATAAGCTTTAATTAAATATAAATAAAGCCCCTCAGAAAAAAAAAGTTAAATAAACAAAAACAAACAAACAAACAAAAAGGGGAGGGAGGGGTAGGGAGGGGTTAATCAGAAGGAAAGGACTGAAGAGAGTGGAAGAATGTAATAAAGGGAAGCCATTTGTCATAAGATTTACCAGAATTACCTTTCACTGAATATCGGATCTTTTCTATTCAATTTCAATTCAATTTTATTTTATTTATATAGCGCCAATACATGAAACATGTCATCTGTCAGAAAACGACGTGGGCTACATTGATAACTGGAGAACTTTCTGGGGAAAACCTGGTCTGATCCGGAGAGACGGCATCCATCCTACTTTGGAGGGTGCAGCTCTTCTTTCTAGGAATCTGGCCGGATTTATTAGTTCTCCTAAATACTGACAACCCAGGGTCCAGACCAGGAAGCAGAGCCGTAGTTTAACACACCTCTCTGCAGCTTCTGTACTGTTACCCACCCATTATCCTATTGAGACGGTGTCTTTCCCACGGCCAAAACTTAACAGATCAAAAACTGATCTAAAAGGAACAAATCATAAAAATCTAATACAAATCCATACGGATCACTTTGAGCCAAAAAATAAAAGAATTAAATGTGGTCTATTAAATATAAGGTCTCTCCCTCCGAAGACTTTGTTAGTTAATGAATTGATTTCTGATAATCAGATTGATTTGTTTTGTCTCACAGAAACCTGGCTACAAGAGGACTACGTTAGTATAAATGAGTCAACCCCCTCCAGTTATTCAAATTTCCACATTCCCAGATCTGTTGGAAGAGGAGGAGGAGTGGCAACTATCTTTCAGTCTGATTTATTAATTAGTCCCAGGCCAATTAATAATTACAGTTCTTTTGAACATTTAACCCTCAGTTTCCCTCATCCAAACTGCAAAGCAATAAAACCTCTTCTGTTTGTTGTTTTGTATCGTCCACCAGGCCCTTACACTCAGTTTTTGGATGAGTTGTCAGATTTCTTATCTGATTTGGTGTTAAATACTGAGAAGGTTATTATAGTGGGTGATTTTAAC
The DNA here is from genome assembly GCF_011125445.2 of Fundulus heteroclitus. NCBI lineage: Eukaryota > Metazoa > Chordata > Actinopteri > Cyprinodontiformes > Fundulidae > Fundulus > Fundulus heteroclitus. The sequence goes on from NW_023396761.1 coordinate 78,570, forward strand.
ATCCATGTTGACACTGAATGTGATAACCTTAGTGTAGCCTTTAAAACTATCCTAGATTCAATTGGTTTTGCTCAAAATGTGCATGAACTGACGCACTCTCGGCTCCATACTTTAGACCTTGTTCTGACATATGGCATTGATTGTGAAGAATTAACAGTATTCTCTCACAACCCTGTCCTGTCTGATCATTTTTTAATAACATTTGAGTTTATTCTAACTGAGTTCTCCACCCCCAAAAGAGGGTTCCATTATAGTAAATCTTTGTTGGATAATGCTGTATCAAAACTTAAAGAGTCTGTCCCCTTTTTAATATCCTCAGTATTGCAGAAATGCCCTGTAGATGGCAGCATTGCTGTTTCTTCCCATTCACAAATCGATACCTTTGCTAACAATGTGACTTCCTCATTGCGTTCTGCATTAGACAATGTAGCTCCCTTGAAAAAGAAGGTGATTATTCACAGGAAGCTGGCTTCTTGGTTTAATTCAGAGCTGCGTTCCTTGAAGCACAATGTTAGGAAATTGGAGAGAAAATGGCGCTCTACACACCAAGAGGAATCCTACTTAATCTGGAGGGACAGACTATTGTTGTATAACAAGACCCTCTGCAGAGTTAGAGCAGCATATTTTTCATCATTAATTGAAGAGAATAAAATAATCCTAGATTTCTCTTTAGTACAGTTGCCAAACTTACCCAGAGCCACAGCTCTGTTGATCCATCCATTCCCTTAGCTCTTAGTAGTAATGATTTTATGGGATTCTTCATAAATAAAATTGATGCCATTAAAAATAAAATAATTGGCATCCTCCCAAACATGATTACCTCGTCCTCAGTAAGTGAGGCAGCATTGGAGGAATCTTTAGAATCTGCGCAGTGTTTGAACTGTTTAGAAGCAGTAGAGCTTTCTGAGCTATCTAAAATTTTAGCTTCATCTAAACCTTCTACCTGTATGTTAGACCCAATCCCAACCAAGTTGTTTAAGGACATATTCCCTTTGATCAGTGGCACTATTTTAGACATGATTAATCTATCCTTAGTAAATGGATATGTACCACAGGTTTTGAAAGTAGCTGTTATTAAACCTTTACTTAAGAAACCTTCTCTTGATCAAGATGAGTTAGTAAATTACAGACCTATATCTAATCTTCTTTTCTTATCTAAAATTCTTGAGAAAGTAGTTGCTAATCAACTTTGTGAACATTTACAAAGTAATGACCTACTTGAGGAGTTTCAGTCAGGCTTCAGAGCTCATCATAGCACTGAAACAGCTCTGGTGAAGGTCACTAATGATATTCTCTTGGCCTCAGATAATGGACTTGTGTCTATACTTGTCCTGTTAGATCTCAGTGCTGCGTTTGATACAGTTGATCACAATATTCTCCTACAAAGACTTGAACATACTGTAGGGATTAAGGGGAAAGCATTAGGCTGGTTTAAATCTTATCTGTCAGACAGATTCCAATTTGTTCATGTTAATAATAAATCTTCCTCAAACTCTAGGGTCACCTGTGGAGTACCACAGGGTTCAGTCCTTGGACCAATTCTCTTTACTATATATATGCTTCCGATAGGCAAAATTATCAGACAGCATGGGATTAATTTCCACTGTTATGCTGATGATACTCAGCTATATTTATCCATAAATCCTGATGAATCCAATCAATTACTTCGACTGCAGTCATGTCTTGATGACATCAAAAGCTGGATGACTTTAAATTTCCTGCATCTAAATTCTGACAAGACCGAAGTTTTAATCTTTGGGCCAGAGTCCTCAAAAAATAAACTTCTTAACCAATCACTTAATCTGGGTGGCATTAACCTGGCCTCTGGTAATAAAGTAAAAAATCTTGGTGTTATTTTTGACCACGACATGTCATTTAAATCCCATATTAAACAGGTTTCCAGAGTTTCCTTTTTTCACCTCCGGAATATCGCCAAAATTAGAAACATTCTGTCCAGGAGTGATGCCGAAAAACTGGTCCATGCATTTGTTACTTCAAGGCTGGACTATTGTAATTCTTTACTATCAGGAAGTCCACAAAATGCAGTTCAAAGCCTTCAGCTGATCCAAAATGCTGCAGCAAGAGTTCTGATGAAAATCAACAAGAGGGATCATATTTCTCCAATTTTAGCTTCCCTTCATTGGCTTCCTGTTAAATCAAGAATAGAATTTAAAATTTAAAATTCTTCTTCTAACGTATAAAGCCCTTAATAATCAAACTCCATCATATATCAGAGCTCTGATTACCCCGTATGTTCCTAACAGAGCACTTCGCTCTCAGACTGCAGGTCTGCTGGTGGTTCCTAGAGTCTCTAAAAGTAGAATGGGAGGCAGATCCTTTAGCTATCAGGCTCCTCTCCTGTGGAACCAACTCCCAGTTTTGGTCCGTGAGGCAGACACCCTGTCTACTTTTAAGACTAGGCTTAAAACTTTTCTTTTTGACAAAAATTATAACTAGTGGCTCATGTTACTCTCAGCTACCTTTATAGTTTTACTGCTATAGGCTTAGGCTACTGGAGTATATCAGGATCTAATTTTCTCACTCTACTGAGTTCTACTGTTCTTCAATTACGCATTATGTGTTGTCATTTCTGCTTTAACTTTCTGTTCTCTCTCTTTTCTCTTCATAGTAGGTACACCTGGTCTGGCGTTCTGTTAACTGTGACATCATCCAGAGAAGACGGCTCACCCGCTACTACCTTTCTACTACTTTCTCTTGTTGTGTCTCTGTTCTGTCTTCTGTAACCCCAGTCGGTCGAGGCAGATGACCGTTCATACTGAGCCCGGTTCTGCCGGAGGTTTTTCCTTTCCGCTAATGGGTGGTTTTTCTTCCCACTGTCGCTTCATGCTTGCTCAGTATGAGGGATTGCAGCAAAGCCATGTACAATGCAGATGACTCTTCCTGTGGCTCTACGGTTCCCCAGGAGTGAATGCTGCTTGTCGGGACTTTGATGCAATCAACTGGTTTCCTTATATAGGACATTTTTGACCAATAGTCTGGTGGCTAGGGAGCCAGCCCTCCACCTGGAAGAGCTGGGTTCGATTCCCACTTGGGCTGCCAACTACCCAGGGACGAAGCATTTTAGGCCCGCAATTAGTTCCATGGAGCAGCTACTTGGACCTCCAGAGGGCCCCTTTGACCTCCAGAGAACCAGGGGGAACATGGAGATTATTGTACCCAGGGACAAAGCATTTTAGGCCCGCAATAAGTTCCATGGAGCAGCCGCTTGGACCTCCAGAGAACCAGGGGGAACATGGAGATTATTGTAACCAGGAAAAGAACACTGTAGGCCTGCATACACTTCCACGGAGAAGCCCCTATTAGTTGATTTTATCCTCCAGAGAAACAGGGAGGAAATGGATACATGGCCTGTCGCCCATCCCCCACCCACATACACTTCCACGGAGAAGCTGCTGTCTATAAGAGCACATTAACCTACTCCCACCTCTCAAGCGGGAGAACAGGGTTCAAATCCCGGCTGGGACTGACCACAATTTTCACGTTTTAAATGTCAAAGTCATAAGCACTATGAGCCATAGTATTGACATGGTCCTCTTTTCCCTTTAATTTTGTTTAAATTTACTCTTTAGTTGATTATATCTTCCAGAGAAACAGGGGGAAAATGGAACATCTCTACCCAGGGCAAAGCTCCACTCTTTCCCTGCATGGAAGTGGAGTGAGCACATGGCCTGTCGCCCATCCCCCACCCACATACACTTCCACGGAGATATATCATACAGAATCACTATGTACAAAAGGATGCATTTTATATGGGACAGAGGGCAGCATTTTGGCGACTGTGGCTTGATGGGTTGAGTAGTTGTCTGGCAACCAGAAGGTTGTGGGTTCGATACCAGCTTCCCCTTGCCACATGTCGATGTGCCCTTGGGCAAGGCACTTAACCCCAAGTTGCCTACCGAGCTGCGTCTCGGTGTATAAATGTGTGTGCGTTAGTGAGAGCGACTGGGTGAATGTGGCTATAGCGTACAGCGCTTTGGGTGGTCAGCATGACTGGAAAAGCGCTATATAAGTTCAGTCCATTTACCATTTTACATTGCAGGTCAAACTACAACATGGAAGACAATACATTGCACATGGGATTACAATTGTCCTTGGCTCATTCTGGAACCATGGAGGACCAGGGGCGGCCAGAGGAGGGCCAGGGCCTGGGGGGGAACCACGGAGGACCAGGGGCGCCCAGAGCAGGGCCAGGGCCTGGGGGGGAACCATGGAGGACCAGGGGCGGCCAGAGCAGGGCCAGGGCCTGGGGGGGAACCATGGAGGACCAGGGGTGGCCAGAGCAGGGCCAGGGCCTGGGGGGGAACCATGGAGGACCAGGGGTGGCCAGAGCAGGGCCAGGGCCTGGGGGGGAACCATGGAGGACCAGGGGCGGCCAGAGCAGGGCCAGAGCAGGGCCAGGGCCTGGGGGGGAACCAGAACCAGGGCCTGGGGGGGAACCAAGGAGGACCAGGGGCGGCCAGAGCAGGGCCAGGGCCTGGGGGGGAACCATGGAGGACCAGGGGCGGCCAGAGCAGGGCCAGGGCCTGGGGGGGAACCATGGAGGACCAGGGGCGGCCAGAGCAGGGCCAGGGCCTGGGGGGGAACCATGGAGGACCAGGGGCGGCCAGAGCAGGGCCAGGGCCTGGGGGGGAACCATGGAGGAACCAGGGACTGGACAGTGCTACACTATGATGGTCTTACAGAACCACTATGTACAATAGGCTGCATTTAATATGGGACAGGGGGCAGCATTTTATATTACAGGGCAAACTCCAGCATGAAAAGCATTACATTGCACATGGGATTACTAGTGTTTTTGGCTCGGCTCAATCTGGGACCATGGAGGAACCAGGAGGGGGGCACCACAGAGGTCATTTACCCAAGAAGGAAGCACCACTGGCCCGCAACAACCCCCCTGGAGCTAACACCCCCCTCCCTGGAACAGACTCTGGGTCCTGGAACAGACTATGGGTCCTGGAGGAACCAGGGGAACCACTATGTACAAAAGGCTGCATTTAACATGGGACAGAGGGCGGCATTTTACATTACAGGGCAAACTCCAACATGAAAAGCATTACATTGCACATGGGATCACTAGCGTTTTTGGCTCGGCTCAATCTGGGACCATGGAGGAACCGGGGGGGGCACCACGGACATCATGTGTCCAGGAAGGAAGCACCACTGGCCCGCAACAACCTCCCTGGAGCTAACACCCCCCTGCCTGGAACAGACTCTGGGTCCTGGAGGAACCTCCAGGGTCCTGGAGGAACCAGGGGAGGCACCACATAGGTCATGTGTCCAGGAAGGAAGCACCACTAGCCCGCAACAACCTCCCTGGAGCTAACACCCCCTCCCTGGAACAGACTCTGGGTCCTGGGGGAACCTCCAGGGTCCTGGAAGAACCTCCAGGGTCCTGGAGGAACCAGGGGAGGCACCACGGAGGTCATGTGTCCAGGAAGGAAGCACCACTGGCCCGCAACAACCTCCCTGGAGCTAACACCCCCTCCCTGGAACAGACTCTGGGTCCTGGAGGAACCTCCAGGGTCCTGGAAGAACCTCCAGGGTCCTGGAGGAACCAGGGGAGGCACCACGGAGGTCATGTGTCCAGGAAGGAAGCACCACTAGCCCGCAACAACCTCCCTGGAGCTAACACCCCCCTGCCTGGAACAGACTCTGGGTCCTGGAGGAACCTCCAGGGTCCTGGAGGAACCAGGGGAGGCACCACAGAGGTCATGTGTCCAGGAAGGAAGCACCACTAGCCCGCAACAACCTCCCTGGAGCTAACACCCCCTCCCTGGAACAGACTCTGGGTCCTGGGGGAACCTCCAGGGTCCTGGAAGAACCTCCAGGGTCCTGGAGGAACCAGGGGAGGCACCACGGAGGTCATGTGTCCAGGAAGGAAGCACCACTGGCCCGCAGCAACCTCCCTGGAGCTAACACCCCCTCCCTGGAACAGACTCTGGGTCCTGGAGGAACCTCCAGGGTCCTAGAGGAACCTCCAGGGTCCTGGAAGAACCTCCAGGGTCCTGGAGGAACCAGGGGAGGCACCACGGAGGTCATGTGTCCAGGAAGGAAGCACCACTAGCCCGCAACAAACTCCCTGGAGCTAACACCCCCCTCCCTGGAACAGACTCTGGGTCCTGGAGGAACCTCCAGGGTCCTGGAAGAACCTCCAGGGTCCTGGAGGAACCAGGGGGGGCACCACGGAGGTCATGTGTCCAGGAAGGAGGCACCACTAGCCCGCAACAACCTCCCTGGAGCTAACACCTCCTCCCTGGAACAGACTCTGGGTCCTGGAGGAACCTCCAGGGTCCTGGAGGAACCAGGGGAGGCACCACGGAGGTCATGTGTCCAGGAAGGAAGCACCACTGGCCCGCAACCCCCTCCCTGGAGCTAACACCCCCTCCCTGGAACAGACTCTGGGTCCTGGAACAGACTCTGGGTCCTGGAACAGACTCTGGGTCCTGGAGAACCAACATCCATAACGCACACACTGATACACACACTGATACATTGGACTGCATGTACCAAAACACTTGGTCTAACCAAATAACACACATTTAATTACCACATGTCACACTTTACACCCTAATGGACACACACACACACACACACACACACACACACACACACACACACACACACACACACACATCCATAACGCACACACTGATACATTGGACTGCATGTACCAAAACACTTGGTCTAACCAAATAACACACATTTAATTACCACATGTCACACTCTACACCCTAATGGACACACACACACACACACACCCACACACACATCCATAACGCACACACTGATACATTGGACTGCATGTACCAAAACACTTGGTCTAACCAAATAACACACATTTAATTACCACATGTCACACTCTACACCCTAATGGACACACACACACACACACACACGCATACTGGACTACCAGTACTAACACTAACCCTAACCCAATAGAACCCATTTGATAGCCTCATGTCACCCAGTGAGCCCTAGCGACATTCTCAAAAACGTAAGGTAAGGCTGCCATCCAGTGGCCAATGCTCTGTATTACACCTGCTCCTTCAGGTGTTCCATGAGCCCTAGCGGCCCATTCAAATTAATAGCGAAATGGCTGTGCATGCTTTCCCTGGATTTAGGGAGCATGCTCCGCCATGCCATCGTAAAATGCATGGGACACTAGGGACAAGGGGGACGAATCCTATAACTCCAGTTAGGATTTTACACAAAACACAGTGACAGTACACAAGGCACAACAGAACAAATACACACTAAAACATCACAGATAAAAGATCAGGTCAAGTAAATTATTAATGTTCACATATCTGACCTTTCAATAAAAAGTCTTTAAGTTTATATTTAAAAAGGACCCAGTTTGACTCTCCCTTCAGTTCTGCAGGTAATGTATTCCATGTTTTGGCACCTTGTACAGTGAAACTGATTGTCCGAAGGAAGTTTTGGGTCTGGGTACTTGACAGTTTCCACTGTGAGCTCCTCTTGTGACTGAGCCCACAGCTCTAAGAGGAACTACACAGTCACTCAAAACCTCAGGGGCCTGATCATGCAAGCATTTGTGAACCAGTTTTAACTGAGCAAATTTTACAAAGTTCTCAAAATTTAGCATTTTAAATTGTTCAGACTAACACAGTAATGGGACCTGATTTTTTTTATCTAAGATTTTTATAGCTCTATTGTATATCATCTGAAAAGGCTTGATAGTGGTGCTTGTGGCCTGTGACCAAGAACTAATGCAGTAACTTAGATGTGAAAAGATCATGGAGTGCACAAAACTGTGAGCAGGGTGAAACGGTAGGTAATCTCTAATCAGTTTGAATGTGTACAAGTTTCAATTGTGAGTCAAGTATTAGTCCTAGATACTTCATTTCTGTGACCTGCTGGATTCTGGCTCCATTTATCTGTAAATTTAATTCCTCAGATATGGGCTTGGTCCTAGAAGAGAAACAGACAGACATAGTTTTTTTTTAACATTCAGAGACAGCCCTGCATTATGAAACCACACTGACACAGTTTGTAGATGTCCTGACAGTTCATTAGAAACTGCTTGCACAGTCTTTCCACGAACATAAATTACTGCATCGTCTGCATATAACTGAAAACCTGCTGTTGGACAAGACTCTGGCAAGTCATTAATGTATAATGTAAAAAGTAGAGGGCCAAGGATGGATCCCTGTGGCACTCCTGTATTTATCTTTAAAAATGATGATTTTTAGTTGTTTATTGTAACACACTGCTCTCTTCCTTCTAAGTATGATTCAAACTCCTGTAAAGTTTTCGGTGAAAAATTTAATTTGGATAATTTTGCAATTCGAATTTTATGATTTAACATATCAAATGCCTTTTTGAGATTCAAAAAGACTGCGCCTACTATTTCCCCACTATCTATTTCATTTTTTCAACAAAATAACAGTTTGCTGTATTCGTTGAATAATGTGGTCGGAAGCCAAACTGTAGAGGATGTAAAATTTTATGATACTGTATGTACGCCATTAACTGACTGGAGACTATTTTTTCTAACACCTTAGAAAATACAGGCAGGATGCTTATAGGCCGATAGCTGGAAGAAGCTTGGAGTGAGATGATCTTGAATCGGACTTCCTGTTTGCGGTAAGGCGTATTGTGTCACTTCCTGTTGTTGCTGTGTGAACGACGGAGCTTTGCTCCAGGCTCTCTCGCTTTTTATCTTTAAACCTCTTTGCTGTAACATCTGTTTCCAAACATAAGCACTTTTAAAACATTGTCTGTGGCTGCTCATCACGTTTGGGAACTCCTCGTGTTTCACACGGTTTGTTCTTTGGCGTGATAATAGGGCGTTAGCCTAGCTTTAGCCTAGCGTTAGCCTAGCGCTAGCCAAGCCTTAGCCTCATAATGGCTTCTCCGTCCCTGACTAAGTCTCCTATCTGCTGCTCTCTGTGTCAGATGTTCAGTTATTCCTCTGCCTCCTTTAGTGATGATGGTACATGTAATAAATGTAGTGTTTTTGTAGCTTTGGAGGCGAGGGTGTCAGAATTGGAGACCCGGCTCCGTGCTGTTGAAAAACCAGCTGATAGCCGCTCTTTTGCTAGCGCGGAGCCGCATAGAGTAACTTCACGTAGCGAACCTAAAGCAGTAGCACCCGAGCAGCCTGGTAACCAGGCTGGCTGGGTGACAGTTCGTAGGAAGCATAGCTCTAGATTACAGACCCCAGATCACCACCAACCCATCTGCGTTTCTAATAAATTTTCCCCTCTGAGCGACAATCTCGCCGAGGAGCCGACCTTAATTATTGGCAGCTCCATAATAAGAAATGTGGCACTAAAGAAACCAGGGACCATAGTTAAATGCCTACCAGGGGCCAGAACAGGCGACATAGAATCCTACCTAAAACTACTGGCTAAGGATAAGCGTAAATACCGCAAAATTGTTATTCACGCTGGCGGTAATGACACCCGGTCACCCCGATCAGAGGTCACCAAAGTTGGTGTTGCTTCGGTTTGTGAGTTTGCTAAAACTATGTCGGACTCTGTAATTTTCTCTGGTCCCCTGCCTGATCTGACCAGTGATGACATGTTTAGCCGCATGTCATCATTCAACCGCTGGTTGTCTAGGTGGTGTCCAGAAAACGACGTGGGCTACATTGATAACTGGAGAACTTTCTGGGGAAAACCTGGTCTGATCCGGAGAGACGGCATCCATCCTACTTTGGATGGTGCAGCTCTTCTTTCTAGGAATCTGGCCGGATTTATTAGTTCTCCTAAATGCTGACAACCCAGGGTCCAGACCAGGAAGCAGAGCCGTAGTTTAACACACCTCTCTGCAGCTTCTGTACTGTTACCCACCCATTATCCTATTGAGACGGTGTCTTTCCCACGGCCAAAACTTAACAGATCAAAAACTGATCTAAAAGGAACAAATCATAAAAACCTAATAAAAATCAATATGGTTCACCTTGAACCTAAAAATAAAATAATAAAATGTGGTCTATTAAATATAAGGTCTCTCCCTCCAAAGACTTTGTTAGTTAATGAATTGATTTCTGATAATCAGATTGATCTGTTTTGTCTCACAGAAACCTGGCTACAAGAGGACTACGTTAGTATAAATGAGTCAACCCCCTCCAGTTATTCAAATTTCCACATTCCCAGATCTGTGGGAAGAGGAGGAGGAGTGGCAACTATCTTTCAGTCTGATTTATTAATTAGTCCCAGGCCAACTAATAATTACAGTTCTTTTGAACATTTAACCCTCAGTTTCCCTCATCCAAACTGCAAAGCAATAAAACCTCTTCTGTTTGTTGTTTTGTATCGTCCACCAGGCCCTTACACTCAGTTTTTGGATGAGTTGTCAGATTTCTTATCTGATTTGGTGTTAAATACTGATAAGGTTATTATAGTGGGTGATTTTAACATCCATGTTGACACTGAATGTGATAACCTTAGTGTAGCCTTTAAAACTATCCTAGATTCAATTGGTTTTGCTCAAAATGTGCATGAACCGACGCACTCTCGGCTCCATACTTTAGACCTTGTGCTGACATATGGCATTGATTGTGAAGAATTAACAGTATTCTCTCACAACCCTGTCCTGTCTGATCATTTTTTAATAACATTTGAGTTTAATCTAACTGAATTCTCCACCCCCAAAAGAGGGTTCCATTATAGTAGATTTTTATCGGATAATGCTGTATCAAAACTTAAAGAGTCTGTCCCCTTCTTAATATCCTCAGTATTGCAGAAATGCCCTGTAGATGGCAGCATTGCTGTTTCTTCCCATTCACAAATCGATACCTTTGCTAACAATGTGACTTCCTCATTGCGTTCTGCATTAGACAATGTAGCTCCCTTGAAAAAGAAGGTGATTATTCACAGGAAGCTGGCTCCTTGGTTTAATTCAGAGCTGCGTTCCTTGAAGCACAATGTTAGGAAATTGGAGAGAAAATGGCGCTCTACACACCAAGAGGAATCCTACTTAATCTGGAGGGACAGACTATTGTTGTATAACAAGACCCTCTGCAGAGTTAGAGCAGCATATTTTTCATCATTAATTGAAGAGAATAAAATAATCCTAGATTTCTCTTTAGTACAGTTGCCAAACTTACCCAGAGCCACAGCTCTGTTGATCCATCCATTCCCTTAGCTCTTAGTAGTAATGATTTTATGGGATTCTTCATAAATAAAATTGATGCCATTAAAAATAAAATAATTGGCATCCTCCCAAACATGATTACCTCGTCCTCAGTAAGTGAGGCAGCATTGGAGGAATCTTTAGAATCTGCGCAGTGTTTGAACTGTTTAGAAGCAGTAGAGCTTTCTGAGCTATCTAAAATTTTAGCTTCATCTAAACCTTCTACCTGTATGTTAGACCCAATCCCAACCAAGTTGTTTAAGGACATATTCCCTTTGATCAGTGGCACTATTTTAGACATGATTAATCTATCCTTAGTAAATGGATATGTACCACAGGTTTTGAAAGTAGCTGTTATTAAACCTTTACTTAAGAAACCTTCTCTTGATCAAGATGAGTTAGTAAATTACAGACCTATATCTAATCTTCTTTTCTTATCTAAAATTCTTGAGAAAGTAGTTGCTAATCAACTTTGTGAACATTTACAAAGTAATGACCTACTTGAGGAGTTTCAGTCAGGCTTCAGAGCTCATCATAGCACTGAAACAGCTCTGGTGAAGGTCACTAATGATATTCTCTTGGCCTCAGATAATGGACTTGTGTCTATACTTGTCCTGTTAGATCTCAGTGCTGCGTTTGATACAGTTGATCACAATATTCTCCTACAAAGACTTGAACATACTGTAGGGATTAAGGGGAAAGCATTAGGCTGGTTTAAATCTTATCTGTCAGACAGATTCCAATTTGTTCATGTTAATAATAAATCTTCCTCAAACTCTAGGGTCACCTGTGGAGTACCACAGGGTTCAGTCCTTGGACCAATTCTCTTTACTATATATATGCTTCCGATAGGCAAAATTATCAGACAGCATGGGATTAATTTCCACTGTTATGCTGATGATACTCAGCTATATTTATCCATAAATCCTGATGAATCCAATCAATTACTTCGACTGCAGTCATGTCTTGATGACATCAAAAGCTGGATGACTTTAAATTTCCTGCATCTAAATTCTGACAAGACCGAAGTTTTAATCTTTGGGCCAGAGTCCTCAAAAAATAAACTTCTTAACCAATCACTTAATCTGGGTGGCATTAACCTGGCCTCTGGTAATAAAGTAAAAAATCTTGGTGTTATTTTTGACCACGACATGTCATTTAAATCCCATATTAAACAGGTTTCCAGAGTTTCCTTTTTTCACCTCCGGAATATCGCCAAAATTAGAAACATTCTGTCCAGGAGTGATGCTGAAAAACTGGTCCATGCATTTGTTACTTCAAGGCTGGACTATTGTAATTCTTTACTATCAGGAAGTCCACAAAATGCAGTTCAAAGCCTTCAGCTGATCCAAAATGCTGCAGCAAGAGTTCTGATGAAAATCAACAAGAGGGATCATATTTCTCCAATTTTAGCTTCCCTTCATTGGCTTCCTGTTAAATCAAGAATAGAATTTAAAATTCTTCTTCTAACGTATAAAGCCCTTAATAATCAAGCTCCATCATATATCAGAGCTCTGATTACCCCGTATGTTCCTAACAGAGCACTTCGCTCTCAGACTGCAGGTCTGCTGGTGGTTCCTAGAGTCTCTAAAAGTAGAATGGGAGGCAGATCCTTTAGCTATCAGGCTCCTCTCCTGTGGAACCAACTCCCAGTTTTGGTCCGTGAGGCAGACACCCTGTCTACTTTTAAGACTAGGCTTAAAACTTTTCTTTTTGACAAAAATTATAACTAGTGACTCATGTTACTCTCAGCTACCTTTATAGTTTTACTGCTATAGGCTTAGGTTACTGGAGTATATCAGGATCTAATTTTCTCACTATATTGAGTTCTACTGTTCTTCAATTATGCATTATGTGTTGTCATTTCTGCTTTAACTTTCTGTTCTCTCTCTTTTCTCTTCATAGTAGGTACACCTGGTCTGGCGTTCTGTTAACTGTGACATCATCCAGAGAAGACGGCTCACCCGCTACTACCATCTAATGTAGAACAGATTACTAGATCAATGTGTGCTTCTGTGCTTTTTTGTTTCTCTTGTTGTGTCTCTGTTCTGTCTTCTGTAACCCCAGTCGGTCGAGGCAGATGACCGTTCATACTGAGCCCGGTTCTGCCGGAGGTTTTTTTTTCCCGTTAATGGGTGGTTTTTCTTCCCACTGTCGCTTCATGCTTGCTCAGTATGAGGGATTGCAGCAAAGCCATGTACAATGCAGATGACTCTCCCTGTGGCTCTACGGTTCCCCAGGAGTGAATGCTGCTTGTCGGGACTTTGATGCAATCAACTGGTTTCCTTATATAGGACATTTTTGACCAATCTGTATAATCTGACCCAATCTGTATAATATGATTGAACTTGACTTTGTAAAGTGCCTTGAGATGACATGTTTCATGATTTGGCGCTATATAAATAAAATTGAATTGAATTGAATTGAATTGAATATCAATTAGATTAGAGTGAATCTTACTGTTGAGCCATGTCTCACTTAAGGCTTAGAAGTGCAAATGTGAGTCTATCAATAATGGCTTAATCTCATCATGCTTTGGCAACAGACTCCTGATGTTCAAATGTACCCCACTTATACCCTTCGGTTTACTGTTTTTGTCCCATATAACTTTAGCGTGGTTAACAGTTGAAAAAAATCCGTTGGGATGAGTGCTTACTCACTACTGCTCCTGTTGTAGGTTTCTGTCCAACTCCGTTCTGCTCTATAGGGTTAGAAACCGCTTCAGTTGTTATTAGTGATGATTGTCTATCCCGGCTCCTCGTTTTTATTGAGAGTGAAAAAAATATTTGCACGTTGTCCTCTTGCGATGTGATTTCCCTCTCCTAGCACACTATTGGTGTGGCCCGCCACTCTCCTGGTGACTCACCTCCGGATGACACCTGCGTAGTCCAGCAGCCCGCGGCGGCTGACCCTGCCTTACTCACCGGTGCGGCCGCACCTCCAGCGCTCTCCACAGCCTCCCTCCTGGGCAACAGGACGCGACCCTCCCCGAGTTGCAATGCATCCATCGCAGGCATATTCAGCATATCCACAGCAGCATCGGAGCGGCGGGGCAGCATCAGCCCGAGCAACGCCAGCTCAGACACAGGTGCTGTCCCCGCCTTCATCGCCGGCTTAGACGCGGCTGGACCTGGTCCCATCAGCTGCGAGATGTCACCAATGACAGCAGGGCTGGGGTTGAGGTAAATATCCCCTGCTAACAGTATTAACAGGGAAAACAGTTTAATTATTTTTATCCATTCAGTTGTTTTCTTCCTCTGGGTGTATAGAGTGTCCGGCTTTGTATTGCGTTCAAATCTTGCTTCACCATAGTTCAGGATTGCTGTAAAAATAATAAAATGTCCATACACAAACTTGTTTTGGCTGAAGGTAGGCCTAGCCTGAAATTCTTCAAACGACTCATATTGTACTGTCTTAACTTTGACATACATGTGCGCAGTCGGGAGCAACAATAAACCAGCGCAAAACAAAAGTAGGGCATAACTCAATCATTGTGCACACTGTTGAGAGATAGGCTTTGCATTGTTTTGGTGGTGTCCCTCGTGTCTTGCACTCCCTCTTGTTTTAGGCAGTTGGATATTTTTCCTAAAGTCTGGAAGTTTAGGCATAAGGAGTGTATGGAGTAACACATAGAGTCCAAGCAAAACGGAGCCTAACAAACCGCATTGTAATGAACTAAATTGATGTTCACCAACACCATCACTCTGCCAAACCACCTCTTGCGCCATCTTGCTTCAGGAAGGCCAGTGCAGATCATGCACTGCACAGATGTGGTCTTTATAGAAGAGTGGCAAGAATGAAGCCATTGTTAAAAGAAAACCATAAGAAGTCCCATTTGCAGTTTGAAGCCATGTTGGAGACACAGCAAACATTTTGAAGAAGGTGTTTTGGTCAAACAAGACCAACATTGAACTTTTTGGCCAAAATGCAAAACGCTATGTGTGGCAGAGGACTAACACTGAATATCACTATGAACACGCCGTCCCCACTGTCAAATATGGTGGTGGCAACATCATGCTCTGAGGGTGCTTCTCTTCAGCAGGGACAAGGAAGATGGATGGAGCCAAATACAGGGCAATCTTGGAAGAAAACCTGTTGGAGCCTGCAAAAGACTTGAGACTGGGGCGGAGGTTCATCTTGCAGCAGGACAAGGACCCTAAGCATAAGTCCAGGGCTATAGGGGAATGGTTTAAAACAAAACTTATGTGTTATAATGGCCCAGTCAAAGTCTAGACCTAAACACAATCTGTGGAAAGATCTGAAAACTGCTGTTCACAAACACTCTTCATCTAATGTGACTGAGCTTGAGATGTTATGCAAAGAAGAATGGGCAAATATTTCTTAGACTTAGACAACTTTATTTGTCATTTTGTATGCACAGAGTGTGTACAGAACGAAATTTCAGTTGCATACAGCTTGAAAATTACAGTAAATTACAGGATAAAGTGCAGCAGTGATTTAACAGTAAACAATTGAAACGTAAACAATGCAGGAGAAAGAGACAGTGTGCGATCGCAGTGTACAGGTGAGTATTTTTAAAAAACATTTGTATGTGCAGAAATGATTGTACAAAGGGCATTTGTGCAAGAAAGCATTTTAGAAACTGAGAGTTCGGCAGCATTTGTAATGCTAGATAAGGATGCAATGATGCAAATGTGCAAATATGCAAATGTGGTACAGAGTCCAGTTTATAGTTCAGTAGTTCAACAGTCTGATGGCAACAGGAAAAAAGCTTTTGCAGAACCTGGTGGACCTGCAGCGGATGCTGCAGAACCTCTTCCCAGAGGGCAGCAGGGAGAACAGTCCATGGTGGGGGTGTGAGGGGTCTCTGATGATGTTACGGGCTTGGGACACGCAGTGCTGAGGTGAAATGTCCTTAATGGAGGAGAGAGGAGCCCCAATGATCCCTTCTGCTGTCCTCACCACTCTCCTCACATTCTTCCAGTCGGAGGCACTGCAGCCTCCACACCACACAGAGAGACAGCTGGTAAGAATGCTCTCTATGGTGCTTCTGTAGAAAGTCGTGAGGATGGGCGGGGGCAGATGTTCTAGTTTTCCTACCAGGTGCTGTGGGATAATGGTTTTGAATGCTGAACTGAAGTCCAGGAACAGCATCCGCACGTGTGTGTTCTTCTCCTCCAGGTGTGCCAGGCTCAGATGAAGAGCAGAGGAGATGGTGTCCTCAGTGGAACGGTTCCGTCGGTAGGCAAACTGGAACTGGTCAAGTGTTGGGGGAGACTGGAGATGATGTGTTTTTTTACCAACCTTTAAAAGCACTTCATCATGATGGGAGTGTAAACGGGACTTAAGTCTAGAGTGTTCCCTCCCCGAGTTGCAAAATCCACATGTTGGTAGAAATGAGGGAGAACAGTTTTTATATTTGCCTGGTTAAAATCCCCAGCAATGATGGAAACCCCTCTGTGTGTGCAGATTGCAACTCAGAGATAGTCCGATAGAGAACACTCATAGCCTCTTTTGTGTTTGCTCTGGGAGGCATGTAAACTGCTGTGATGATAACAACAGTAAACTCTCTAGGCAGATAAAAAGGTCTGCAACTAATAATCATGAGCTCGATGTCCGGAGAGCAAAAACTTGCGATTATTCTAGCATTTTTACACCAGTTGTTATTGATGTAAACGCAGAGTCCACCTCCTCGGCGTTGTCCGGGATTGATGAGGTAAGCCATGTCTCCGTCAGGATGAGAGCGCATCATTCTCTAAACTCCCTCTTTGCAGAGAGCTTGAGTTGTAAATGGTCTATTTTGTTGTCCAGTGAACGGACGTTGGAAAGCAAGATGAATGGGAGCGGCGATCTAAAGGGGTTAGCCTTTAGCTTAGCTGCTAAACCTCAGCGACAGCCGCGCTTCTTCGGCCGGCTGCACTGCTTCTGCTTCGCTCTCCACCGGCGTGAGCTGCTCGTCGAGTCCGCCGCCTCACAGACCCCCGGGACTGGTACCCGTAGTACTCCAAAGCTGCATAAACAATCGAGCATACTAGTAGTTGTAGGTCCAAAACACTACATGACCGTAACTCCAGCAGGCACTGGCGGTCATGCACTGATCGGCTAGGTAGATGAGTGGTTTCCAGCGAGTTTGGCGGCATTTTTTATAAAAATATCCTCGAATTGTACGGAGCTGTACGCCTAGCCGCTGCCCGGAAGCGCAGTCAGAAGTGCATTTCAGTGGTTATATGTGCAAAACTGGTAGGAACATACAGGGGTTGAACAATGAAACTGAAACAGCTCTCATTTTAGTGTGGGAGGTTTCATGGCTAAATTGGACCAGCCTGGTGGCCAATCTTCATTAATTGCACATTGAACCAATAACAGCAGAGTATGAAGGTCCAATTAGCAGGGTAAGAGCACAGTTTTGCTCAAAATATTGCAATGCACACAACATTATGGGTGACATACCAGAGTTCAAAAGACGACAAATTGTTGGTGCACGTCTTGCTGGCGCATCTGTGACCAAGACAGCAAGTAATTGTGATGTATCAAGAGCCACGGTATCCAGGGTAATGTCAGCATACCACCAAGAAGGACGAACCACATCCAACAGGATTAACTGTGGACGCAAGAGGAAGCTGTCTGAAAGGGATGTTCGGGTGATAACCCGAATTGTATCCAAAAAACATAAAACCACAGCTCCCCAAATCACGGCAGAATTAAATGTGCACCTCAACTCTCCTGTTTCCACCAAAACTGTCCGTCGGGAACTCCACAGGGTAAATATCCACGGCCGGGCTGCTACAGCCAAACCTTTGGTCACTCGCGCCAATGCCAAATGTCGGTTTCAATGGTGCAAGGAGCACAAATCTTGGGCTGTGGACAATTTGAAACATGTATTGTTCTCTGATGAGTCCACCTTTACTGTTTCACCACATCCGGGAGAGTTATGGTGTGGAAAAGCCCCAAAGAAGCATACCACCCAGACTGTTGCATGCCCAGAGTGAAGCATGGGGGTGGATCAGTGATGGTTTGGGCTGCCATATCATGGCATTCCCTTGGCCCCATACTTGTACTAGATGGGTGCGTCACTGCCAAGGACTACCGAACCATTCTGGAAGACCATGTGCATCCAATGGTTCAAACATTGTATCCTGAAGGAGGTGGCGTGTATCAGGATGACAATGCACCAATACACACAGCAAGACTGGTGAAAGATTGGTTTGATGAACATGAAAGTGAAGTTGAACATCTCCCATGGCCTGCACAGTCACCAGATCTAAATATTATTGAGCCACTTTGGGGTGTTTTGGAGGAGCGAGTCAGGAAACATTTTCCTCCACCAGCATCACATTGTGACCTGGCCACTAACCTGCAAGAAGAATGGCTTAAAATCCCTCTGACTACTGTGCAGGACTTGTATATGTAATTCCCAAGATGAATTGACGCTGTATTGGCCGCAAAAGGAGGCCCTACACCATACTAATAAATTATTGTGGTCTAAAACCAGGTGTTTCAGTTTCATTGTCCAACCCCTGTACACTAGAACAGCGGTTCCCAAACGTTTTTAGCCGTGCACCTGTGTCCCAACTGGGTTGATGCATCACAATTTTCAAACAAACAAACAAACAAATGCAACAAGCTTTTTTATTGCCATATTAAAGGCGGCATATTCAATCATGCTCAAATGATCAGAACACACATAAAAATTGCAGTTGCAGTTACAATAACACAACCATCTTAACAAAGTTTATGGAAATAAAATTAGAACATAATTTGAATTAAATTGCAGTAAAGTTACACACACGGGGCGCTAGAGTGCTGTAATGGAGTAGACGTGTTTTACAGAGCTCTGTGTCACTGCCTTCATTTATCATTTAATTACTGCACCAAAATTATCTGTTTTCTTGCCGGAGGACTAGTAGGCACCTTTTTCTTCAGAATATTGCAGTTTTGGCATTTTACATTATGCCAAGGAAGGACGAAGCCCAGAAGTCGACCGCTCATGTGTGCTCTGCTGTTAGCAACGAGGCTATTTTAGCCGCCGTCAATAGCCATAAAGATGAACTCTCTAAAGTCTACACCCTCGTGGATTCTCTCAAGAAATCCCTGGAAAGTCGCCTGGACTCCATTGAGGCTCGTCTAACAACCTTGCAGACAGAGCAAAGTGAGGTTCAGCACCGAATAGACGACATAGACGCTGCTCTATCAGCTACAGATGTCCGTGTTTCGGCGCTGGAGGCAACTTGCAGCGAGCTAGCGGCGGCTAACGGCCTTCTTAAAACAAAGGTGAATGACTTGGAAGGGCGCTCGCGCAGACAAAATATTCGTATTGTTGGCGTCAAGGAAGGGGAAGAGGCTGGTCATCCTGCAGAGTTTGTTTCAAAGTTCATCCCGGAGCTGCTGGGACAGGACAACTTTCCCAAGCCCGTTAAAATAGACAGAGCTCACCGTGCCCTGAGACCCAAGCCACTTCCCAATGAACGACCTCGGATCCTTATTGCAAGATTGCACAATGATCGCGACGTGATGAATATTCTGCGGCTGAGTTGACAACAATCCCTGCTGCTGTACCACAGCCAGAAAGTCTTCATATTGTCATTAAATTTAGTTGATATCTGAAGGCTTCAGCATCCTTTTGATCGTAAATACTCTTTTTTTTCCCCCTCCCATGGTAGTTTTACCAGAATTGACCACTTTTTAATTGATTCTAAATTAATTTCACACACAGTCAGCTCAATGTATCACAGCATCTTAATTTCAGATCACGCGCCTCTCTTACTACAGATTCACTTTAATCTTTATGCTCCGTCGTTTAATTGGTAATTTATCCCCCCTATCAATTCTGATCAAACATTTCAGGACTATGTTTCTGCCAAAATCTCAAATTTTCTTTTTTTTAATGGACAATGGTGAGGTACCTGACTCAGTTTTGTGGGAGTCATTTAAAGTGGTATTAAGGGGAAATATTATTTCTTATCAGTCTTCAGTCAAAAAGGCCAAATCACAGCGTCTTGCAGACATGCAGGCTAAATTGTCTGTTTTGGAGGACGGCTACCAGAATTCAAATGATGAAAACATACTCAGTGCTATCCGGAAGATAAAACCTGAATATAATCACATGCTCGGGGAACAAGTTGGTAATTACATTCGCAGACTTAAACAAAAACATTTTGAATTAGGGGACAAGCCTGATAGATTGCTCTCCAGACAAATAAAAGGCACACTTGCAGACAGAGCTATTCATAAAATTCATTCCTCCTCTGGACTAATGTTAACTGACCCTAAACTCATAAATGAAGCCTTTTTCAATTATTACAGCAATTTATACACTTCCAAGACAATTGCCATCAGTTCTGATGTTAAGGACTTCTTAAATAATTTAAACGTACCTGTTCTGGATGAATCCGCTATGGTAGACTTGGACTCTAATTTTACAATTAAAGAAATTAAATCTGCAATATGCTCATTATCTTCTGGTAAGGCTTGTGGCCCTGATGGGTTTGGAATAGAATTTTATAAAAGTCATTTGGATCTGGTTGCCCCTCTTCTTCTACGTATGGTGAACTCTTCAGTTAGGGAGGGAGAATTTCCTCAGAGTTTGTATGATGCTAATATCTGTCTTCTCCTGAAGAAAGGCAGGGATTGCTCTAATGTCGCCTCTTACCGTCCTTTAAGCTTACTAAACTGCGACCAAAAAATAATTGCAAAAGTATTAGCTACCCGTTTAAACAAATATATAGCACGCCTGATCCATCCTGACCAGACTGGCTTCATCCCTGGTAGGTATTCTTTTTCAAATACTCGTCGACTCCTACATGTTATGTACCGGAACAACCTTCCTGCCTCTGCAGTTATTTCATTGGATGCTCAACAGGCATTTGATCAAATTGAGTGGGACTATTTGTTTTTGGTTCTCCAAAAATTTGGGTTTGGTGTTAAATTTATGACATTACTAAAAATGCTCTATACGCTCACCCCAAATCCTCAGTTTTAACTAATCATGACAGGTCTGCCTCTTTTTCATTACATCGCGGAACCAGACAGGGGTGCTGTCTCTCACCGTTACTATTTGCACTGGCCATGGAACCCCTTGCTATTTCCATCAGGACCCATCCGTTGATCACTAGCATTTCGGACTATGCTACAGTTAGTCCCATTGGCCTTTATGCGGACGATGTTATCTTGACTCTTTCGGATGTCACAATCTCTCTCTCTCCGCTTCTTACTCTCATAAAAAAATTTGGCACTTTTTCTGGTTTTACTATTACTTGGGACAAAAGTCTTTTTATGCCCCTTTCTGATGGTCTGGACACTGCTTTTCTTAGTAACCTCCCATTCAAAGTCTCAACTAGTCATTTTGAATATCTGGGTGTAAACATCACAAGGGACCCTAGACTCCTTTTTAAACATAACTTTATGGAATTAATCAACAAGCTTAAATCTATGGTGGACAGGTGGAAGCTCCTTCCTCTTTCCTTGATAGGTCGTGTTAATGTTGTCAAGATGGTGGTCCTCCCGAAATTCACATATCTTTTTCAAAATATACCCATTTATCTCACTGCTTCTTTTTTTAAGATGATAGATTCCATTATAATTCCTTTTATCTGGGCGGGTAAACACCCCCGAATCTCAAAGTCTCATCTTCAGAAACCTACTGCTGTGGGTGGCCTTGGCCTTCCGGTTTTTCGTCATTATTACTGGGCTTGTAATATCAGAACCTGGGTTTTTTGGAGTCATGTCTGTCCGAGGGGTGAAGAGGTTGACTCACGGTTGCCCAATTGGCCGCTGAATGAAAACATTGCGTCCTTGACACTTACTACTTCATCTCTTTCTGCTGTACTATTTTCCAATTTTTCTTTCCCTTTTCAATTGCTGAAGGATAATTTTATACTAAAAAATTCATTCAGGATTCTGAAGCAGATAAAGACTGCTCTGAATCTCCCTGGTTTTTCGATCTATACTCCTATTTTTCAGAACGCAGCTTTTAAGCCAGGTAATATGGACGTAGTCTTTAAGCACTGGTTAAATAGGGGCTTAGCTGTTGTTAAGGATTTATACATTGATAATAACTTTGCTTCCTTCACGCAACTCCAATCTAAATTCGGTATTCCTTCTAGCCACTTTTTCAGGTATTTGCAAGTTTGTAATTTTGTCAGACATTTTCCTCACTTTGAAACCATTTCAGAACAACATAGTTTCTACGAGCTTATCAAAAAGCCCCCCACTTCTAAAAAGCTAATCTCTCAGTTTGTTAATCTTTTCAGTGCATCTCCATCTACTAATCATATAAAAGAGGCCTGGGCTTCGGATACACTAGTTGAAATTTCAGATAAGCTGTGGGAGTTAAGCTTGTCAAGAATCAAAACCTGTTCCATTAACTCTAGATTGCAACTTATTCAATTCAAAGTGATCCATCGTCTGCACTTTTCTAAAACCAAACTTAACAAGTTATTGCCCAGTGTCTTACCAATATGTGACAAAAGTAAATCAGATGATGGGACTTTGGGCCATTTGTTTTTCTCCTGCCCTAAGCTTAAGGACTTCTGGTGCAGAATATTTAAACTTTATAGTAACGCTTATGGCAAAGTTCTATATCCGCATAATCATTTGATAATTTTGGGTTGCTCTAAATTCTCACTTGCTCTTCCCATGTCTCTGCAGCAGGCTCAAATGTTTGGTTTGGTGGTTGACAAGTTCATCTTCTATCCTCTTTTATCAGTTTCTCCAGTAAGCTGACACTGTTTTGTCTTTTTGATTTTTATTATTGTTGTGCCTGTTTACTTTTTGTTGTTGTATTTGCTTTTTTTTTTCTTCTGTCTTGGTTGTTTAACTCTAAAAACTATAAATGAATTTATAAAAAAATAAAATAATAAGTTACGCACACACACAACATCCACAACAAAATCCTGAGGATTTTCAGGTGCATCGGTGGCTCATCCTGAAGCCAGATAAAAATCGGTCATACCTCCACAACCTGAGACGTCTCTGAAGGAGAGACCATCCAGGTGGATTCATGGACAAAACACTGATAACCTACCTGTGTGTGTTCTCACTTTATTGATTTCATGTACCAGCTTCTAAATCTGAGCCTGACCCACAATTTTAAGCCACAAAATGCAAACACGAAGAGGTTTTATTGGATTTGTGTCCGATGACGAGAGAGAGAGAGCGAGAGAGAGAGAGAGAGAGAGAGAGAGAGAGAGAGAGAGAGAGAGAGAGAGAGAGAGAGAGAGAGAGAGAGAGAGATGGAGAGTGAGAACACACCTCAGCTCCCCTGCCGGTTTCCTTGTTCCGGTCTGAATATGTGGTAAAACTGCATCTTTAAAATATACTGCACCTGTCTGAATCACAATGAAAGGTATTACAGCTCTGTGCGTGAACATAGTCAAGAAATCGCGTCTACCGCCAATTTTCTCACCAATCAATCAATCAATCAATCAATCAATCAATCAATCAAATTTTATTGTCAATTACAATTTGCATTGCAATCGAAAAGTCAGTTCCAGTACAACCGTCCATCACATAAACAAACAAACATTTTGGGGGGAACGATTGACTGAGGCCTTGCGTTGCCAAGGAATGCAGCCAGCCAGCCGCAGCTAAATAGCGCAGCCGTTAAGGCCGCATTCCTACAAACAGCCCCGAACCCCGCCTACACGGAGTTCACGAGGCGCTGCCTTTGAACTGTCAAAGGAAGTGCAACAACATGGGGGAAAGAGAGGGGGGGAGAAAAAAAGAGACAGATGTTTGCCTATTTATGCTCTCACCACTAAAGAGACAAACAACCGACACAAAAAAACCCTCATAGCACGAAAAGGACAAATAACACAATACAACATGTATGCAGAAGGTAAACATTTGAGATCTGTCGCGTGTGCGTAATTCATCAGTTTTATGAGTATCAGTTATGCGTGTGTGTATGGGTGAAAGTGTTTTATCTCCGTGAACACTCTCCAGAGGCCATTGTCCTTGATGTTATCAGCCGGCCCACAGTTCAGAGAAGCATCCTCAGGTGTCAGCGGGGGAGGGGGGTAGCCGGCAGCTTTTCTGAACAGTCTGCGTTCCAACACAGGCAGCTTTTCGGCTTCGCTCCATTCACCTGCCAGGTTTGTCCGTTCACAACCACAGTGAGCGCTTCATGCAGTCGGCAGCCTGATCAAGGCCAAATGGCTCCGACAACCGCTGTAATTGCCGATACTTCAAAAATCCACAAAGACCAATAAGTAGAGATCCCAGTTTCCTTAATCCAATGTGAAAATTTCAAACATCCAGGAATGACAAGGTCAAAAGACACACCGTTTTCCTCCAGGAATTTAGGGTGTATCTCACAAAATAAGTCAAATCAGGACCGGACGGGTCCCCCTTCCGTTGCCTACCCGTCGAAAAAAATTTATCAATAGTATTGAGAGACCAGCTTACCAGATCCATGTTTTTCAGAGTTCGGTTGATATGAAGAAAGTGCTCAGAAGACAGGACATAGCAAAGCAGGAGAGGAGGGGGGTAAAAGCTGCAGAGAGAGAAAAGACACGACCGACCTCGGAGAGAGACAGAGACAGCAAAGGTGGCGGCAGAGGTGTGGCCATGACATGCGCATCAGTGCTTGTAGCAGTTCAGAGTCACAGCACCATGGAAAGCGCTATTTGTGTGTGTAGGTGCTGCGTGATCGCTAGGGAGACCGAGTCACTTAATTTAATCTTGTAAATAAAACGTTTGGCCCAAATTAAATTTTCCCTCTACTGACGTAAACAACGTGCAGTGAGGAGAGAGCTAGAGAGACATTTTCTGAGTCCCACACATCCTATTCTCCCAAATCTGTTGCAATTCTCTCCTCTGTTGCTTCCAATTCATCACTCTCTCTTGGTTCCTCTCCTTCTTCACTAACTTTGACCTTAGATGTCTCACCTGCATGAAAGTTTCCCTGATTTCAGCCAATTGAGCATATTTGCAAGAATGAATGTAGAGAGGCCACAAGCTAGTTTAGCTGTCTTTCTTTTCCACACAGAGTCATTACTACTGCTGGCATTAACTGTATGTAAAAAAAAAAAGCTGGTTCTAACTGGTTCTATAAAAAAAGCACTCTTCGCTCATTGTTCCTGATTTTTGTTATTACCTTTTTCAGTGTGATTTGTTTTATTTATATATTTTCAATACAGTCATGTTATAGTCATGCACAGTCATGTTATATTAAGCACAGTAATAATAGTGTTCTCCCAAAATCACACCTCCAAATTGTGTGTTTCCAGTAAAGGAACTTTATTTGTCAGCAATTGGCTTTACATTATAGTCAGCAATAACCATGCAGTCAAGCTCCTCTTGGTAACAGCATTTATAAAGAAAACCCATAGTAAAACATATAGCCAGAGTTCCTACCTTCACTCTTGTGTTCATTTTTTTTATTTATCTTTGTTGTTTTTCATTCACAGACAAGGAAAATGGTGTTTTTAAAAAATAAAAAAGGTATGGGAACGAATAGCGGATCAAGGCACAGAAGTATGCTAAAACCCTTTAAACCTTGTCATCCTTCAACACCTCTCTAGAAACCATCCCTACTTCAGTCAGTGCTCATCATCAAATCAGGAGCTACTTAAAAAAAACATAAAATTAGAAACAATAGATGGTATAATATACAAACATCAGTGACAACACACCTATTAACCATCAGTGAACATTTGCTCCTACACAACACTGCTTTAGCTTTTGCTAACCTTGGTTGTGTTGCATAGATAAAACACTATTTAATTCACCCTGTGGTTTAGTGAAGCTACTGAAAATATTTGATTCCACATGCTTTAAGTTAAAAAGAATATTACTTTAACACCCCAGTAGAATCCATATGCCCAATATCATCAATATGAATTATCACTCCTAAATAAGCTGCTAAAGTTTAAAACTGGTAATATATGCCCTGATATACCAAATATTTCCTAGCCAGTAACGTACAATTAGTGCCTGATTTTCAAGAGGCTTGTATGTATTTAAACATGTACAAACTAATTAGTGTGTACAAATTTGATCGTAATATCAGGTGCAAAGCAATTTGCATGTGTCAAATGAGCGGAACAGCAAGTGCAAACTTTTTTGCGTGTCATATGATCATATGCTAATGACCAAACTGCACAAATTTATGGAAGAGGATATGTAAATGTTAATAATTACCACCCACAGAGCAATTTATCAAACATGTGTATTGTAATGTGATAATAATCTTCATGCAATTAAACGAAAGGGGAAACTTTTTTTTATATATATATATTGTGGCATGCTTATAAACAAACAAAACTGAATATTAACTACCACATGAGAACAACCATCAGACTATAGACTGAAAAATTCTGCGACAAAATTTTGCCATGATAGATTGAAGTAAGCTAGCATGGGCGGGGGTTTCCAGGTCTGATGGTGTGTATGTGTGTGTGTAAGGCGAAGATGGCATTGTGATAGCGTGCTTCCCTTTTCTCCTACTCTATAAGGCTGCTACATACTCCATGACAAACAAGACATTTGATCTCACTCTCACAGAAAATGACGTTGTTTTGTTCTTCTTTAATATTTTATTATTTAACTCAGACATAAAATAAAAATTGTGTCTTCTTTTTGCTGAGTTTTTAAATAAAAACGAATATTGTCTTCAATGAAAGAAAATGTTAAATAGCAGAAGTTCTCCATTCCTTAAAAATAGTTTTGTGCATCCTGGGTGCCTAGAGATATTATGTGACAGATTTGATTCTCATCTTTCTTTTACAACTGCTCCAAAACTGCTAGTAGTACAAGTAATTTACTCATTTAAACGGAGTGGACCAAATCAATCGTTACAATCTTTGTAGCTCAGCAGCAACACACCCACTTATTGCTGACAGTTTTTTTTCTGCCCCTGCAGTTTAGTGGTCCTTTTTTAGAAGCTTTGAAGATCAGGCTGTTAGTGTTCATACCTAGTGAAATACCCCTGTGTTTTACTCACTTATAGTTCAAGATTTCCCAGAGCAGAAAAAAATGAACATTGGTAAGGATAAGAGTGCTAACAGTGTGTCTCAGTTTAATCAGTGTATTTCTTTCAGCGGAAGCAGTATATTATTTCAATAAATCCATTAGAACCAATTACAGCACTAAATCTTTCGGTGTATGCGTTGGATTAAGGTCTGAACTTTGACCTGGGGTCCGTTCTTCGTACGTCGCTAACTAAGTTAGCTGGATTTGATTGTTGACAATTTGGCATGATGTTGGATCGTTTGGTTCTTTGAAACTCATCCTGGACTTACTGTCATAGCAACATGTGCGCAAACTTAAGCTTGCTCGTGAGCAGGCTTATTTCATGTAAACAGGATTAGATCGTAGCTTTATGAGTGGAGGAGATAGGGAAGTCTGTCCAGCCAGTGCACTTGGACCACCTAGTGGCAGAGGACTGGACAGAATTGTGGAACACCATTTTTTAATGTTTAATAAAAGACGAAACAAATAATGCTTAGTTCCTGTTGTTTTATTTAAACAATTCTTTATAAAGACAAGACAGCAATTTGCCTGCAATAAGAGATAGTTATGTAAAGTCAGCAATACTACTGTCAAATGGTGTATTAGAACTTACTCTGAAGGTCCTTTTGAAGCAACTCCATCTCTAGTGCAATTTTTCTCTTTTTCAAGTTGTGGAGTTCTATTTCTCCTCTTAATTTGTGTTTTTTAAGGTCAAAAAACACTATTTTTTTGTTGAAGATGCCGTTTACATAGGGAACAGATAACACCCTGTGTCCTTTTGTGAAAGAAAAAGAAAGGGTGAAACATGCCTCATGCAACAAAAGTAAAAAGAACCTGTTTTTTTTTAAGCCTTTTTCTTGGTGGCTGTTATAAACAGACAAACACATCATTTAACAGTGGCTTTTAAAAAAGAGGAAGAAGTTGCTTTTTAAAATACAGTATAATAATTAAAGGCTATCATTTTGTAGAATATTCTTGTACTTCACTTTTTCCCCATGTTCTAGTGGCTCCCGTGGAGGCTCTGACATAAAAGAACGAAGTAAATATGAAATTATTAAAATGCAAAAATACATACTGTAGAAAGTGATAGAAACATCTACCATGGACAGTATTTATGCATTAATTTGTCTGCTACTTATTGCCAGCCCTCTCTCCTGGCTTTAGCAGACTTTGAGGTGTTCCCTGTCGTTTTAATTAATGACTCAAATTCGGCATAACCTTCCATTAAAAGCTCATGTTCTGCTTGGGAGAAAAACTGTGGGCGTTCTTTGGCCATGCTGAACAGCCAATAGCAGCGTTGCTGATCATTGTTTCTACTATCGATACATTTACCCTTTTAAACAAACGCATGAACGCGCAGTTGTCTCAGATAACTCAATCCAGCGATACTGGATTGAGTTATCTGGGGCCCGTTCTTCGTATGTTGCTTAAAACATCCAAGACCAAATGAGACATCCAAGATGATTTCATCCGGCTAATCATGATCCGGCTAATTGGGTTCTTCGAACACACCTGCTGTTTATGATTAGTATGGCTGGACTGAGTTATCTGAGATAACTGCGCGTTCATGCGTTTGTTTAAAAGGGGAAATGTATCGATAGTAGAAACAATGATCAGCAACGCTGCTATTGGCTGTTCTGCATAGCCAAAGAACGCCCACAGTTTTTCTCCCAAGCAGAACACGAGCTTTTAATGGAAGGTTATGCCGAATTTGAGTCATTAATTAAAACGACAGGGAACACCTTAAAGTCTGCTAAAGCCAGGAGAGACGGCTGGCAAAAAGTCAGAGCCTCCACGGGAGCCACTAGAACATGGGGAAAAAAGTGAAGTACAAGAATATTCTACAAAATGGTAGCCTTTAATTATTATACCGTATTTTAAAAAGCAACTTCTTCCTCTTTTTTAAAAGCCACTGTTAAATGATGTGTTTGTCTGTTTATAACAGCCACCAAGAAAAAGGCTTAAAAAAAAAACAGGTTCTTTTTACTTCTGTTGCATGAGGCATGTTTCACACTTTCTTTTTCTTTCACAAAATGACACAGGGTGCCATCCGTTCCCTATATAAACGGCATCTTCAACAAAAAAATTGTGTTTTGACCTGAAAAAACACAAATTAAGAGGAGAAATAGAACTCCACAACTTGAAAAAGAGAAAAATTGCACTAGAGATCGAGTTGATTCAAAAGGACCTTCAGAGTAAGTTCTAATACACCATTTGACAGTAGTATTGCTGACTTTACATAACTATCTCTTATTGCAGGCAAAAGATGACTTCCTGTCTTTTCTTTATAAAGAATTGTTTAAAACAAAACGACAAGAACTAAGTATTATTTGTTTCGTCTTTTACTAAACATTAAAAAATGGTATTCAACAATTCTGTCCTGTCCTCTGCCACTAGGTGGTCCAAGTGCCCTGGCTGGACAGACTTCCCTATCTCCTCCGCTTATGCTCGCCAGCAGGCTTGATTTTGCGCACATGTTGCTATGACAACAAGTCCAGGATGAGTTTCAAAGAACCAAACGATCCAACATCATGCCAAATCGTCAACAATCAAATCCAGCTAACTGAGTTAGCGACGTACGAAGAACGGACCCCTGAAATAGTTATGTTGTGTTTTTGGTTTTACTTGTATGATAACAGCCTGTATCAAGACCCAACAATTTACTACATAAGATCATTCCAATATTAATATTTAATATTTATATCTATATTGAAAAACGAGTTTGCACTATATATATATATATATATATATATATATATATATATATATATATATATATATATATATATGTATATGTGTGTGTGTGTGTGTGTGTGTGTGTCTGTGTGTATATATATTCATCCATTCATTTCAGACTTCACTATTTTTCATGTAAATCCTCGGTGGCGCTTGATAGCGAAGCCGTTGAGGCCGCAGCGAGCTTGGCCTCCCCTGGGATTGCGCAATCCCATGTTAACTGCGCTGGCTTCCATTCTGTGAACGCATCTTCCTGTCTCTCTCTAGATCATAAATTCAATTGTTCAAACAGTTACGAATTGTTTTTCCATAATTTAATGTATGTGGATTACGAATTGTGTTTTGGTCATCAAACTGTGTGCAGGTAACATGTTTTCGTGCTGCTGGGCGATCATAAACAGCAAAGAAGTGGTTGTAGGTGAGGCCGGCAGTTCCTTGGCCTCTAGGCAGGGGGCGCGCAAGGGGCACCGCTTCTGATCCCCAAATAGTAGAGTCAAAGCAAGTTATGGATGTATTATTAGCGAGTTATGCTAAACAATAAAGCACTAAAAAGACTCTAAACATACAGCTGGACTGATCAAGGAAGGCTTTCCTCCCCGGCAGTGATCTCCAATGAGCCTGAGAGACTTTTAAAACTGAAGAAAGATAAAAAGAACTTTTATTAGAAAGTGACCGATATTTTTGTTCAGAAAGAGCGCAGCTGGACTTTATTTCTAAGTAGAGGTAAGACAGTGATAATTATTCATGTTTTGTTTTTGTAATGAAATGCGCGTAATGTGTTATAGTTTTTAAATGTGTTACAAATGCAGAAATCCATCATAACTCATAAACTGTTACCAATCAAATGACAAATAATTTAGTGTTATTTTTTTCATCAAAGAATCAATATTTTTTCCATGTCTCTTGGTAAATTTATTTGTCTCAATCAGTCTCCTTCAGCACTTTGCAATGAGTCTACTCTGTAGAGTGTATATATTTGTAAATCTGACTCTGATGACGTCAGTGCCTCACCAGCTACTAACCCTACCGCATGTCACTGATATATATATATATATATATATATATATATATATATATATATATATATATATATATATATATATAAAAACACAAATGTGCATTTATCTGACTAACAAAAAAACAGCTAACACTACAAAGCTGAGGCACTCAGCAGCTGCAGGAGCAGATGGTCTCACTGCTGTGTTTAAGTAAATTACCTGCTTTTATTGTAGTGAACGTTGCACTGGACTTGATGTACAAAATACAGAGGCTATGTAAACACGTCAGCTTTTTTTAAAAAAAAAGACATTTAAGATATATATTAACATTATATTTTAGGGCATAGCGCAGGTTTTTAAATTTCATCCATCACAAGATCAAAAATGCAGGAGGCTTCAGCCCTTAATCGTTACATTGTAGCTTTAGCTGTATGATTAGGGTAGCCTCAAATCGTTTCAATCTCTTACAAGTGTTCTTCTAGAATTGCCATGTATTTAGCCCTATTCATCTTCCCACCAACTCTGAGCAGCTTAATGTTTCATGGTGAGATACACTGTTCAAGGTGATGTGGAGTATGAGTTTTCATTGTTTTGCACAAGGCCTAATTAATGTTAAGTAAAGGTCTCATCTGACCAGAAGCCTTTCTCAAACATCTTTATTGGGTTGCCTACATGACAAACTTTCAACAAAACTTATTTCAAGAGCAGCCATTTTGCACACTTCCATTACAGCCAGATTTTTGGAGAGCACCTTAATCTGCCCTGTGACAGATTCTCTCACCTGAGCTGTGGATCTCTTCAGAGTTATCATGGACCTCGTGGCTGCCTCTCTGGCTTAGCTTTGTCAGTGGTTTTTTAGAGGTTGATACAAAAAATTTATTCCTATGAATGATCCTATTTCATGAAACTTGGGAGCAATGAGACACAAATATATTGTACTATCTGAATAAGTACGCATTTGTATTTCTATTGGAACAAATTTAAAAAGGTTGATTGAATCCTATATGTTAGATTATGTCCTTGAATATTCAAAGAAACAGACCAGTGGTCTCAAACTCCAGTCCTCCAGGGCTGTGTTAGAGGGCGGTAGCACAGTCCTCCAGCAATGGAGGACTGGTGCTGGAGGACTGTGCATTTAAAACTGGAGTATTGGACATCTAAAGGAGTTTGCATGTAAAAGCTGCATCTCTGACGCAACTTTTAGATACAGACTCTGCTTCAACATACCTGTCTCCAATATAGTCCGTGGGCCAGAATCTGTTGGACGTCTCCCTAAGAAGTTTCGTATGAACTGTCAGGGGGCAACTTTCTTGCACCGGGATAAGTTGCTACACATAGCAGTGATCTCAAAACACCAATTTTCCTGCGTTTTCTCTTGCACATTAATAAGTTAAAGGTGATAGATAAAAAATCTAAGCTGTTGCGCTCTGGTCCAAAAGGTCAGGTGATTCGATTTTTGCTGCTCAGCCAATCAGATCGCTGTATTGTCAGCTGAGCACGTTCAACCACTTCATCATGGCTGTGCCCGTAAAGGGTTGTAAGCATTTGTTTCCAGACAAAGAAAGCCCAATAATAGCATTTTCTGGTGCTGGTTGGCAAAGATCTTGATGACAAGGGAATGGAAATAGCCCAGACCATCCATCATTCATTTTCTAACACGCTTATCCCTGCTGAGTTCGTGAGGGGTGCCGGTGCCGATCTCCAGCTGTCAATGGGCGAGAGGCAGGGTATAAACTGGACAGGTCACCAGTCCATCGCAGGGCAGAAATAGCCCAGACTTTTGCCCAATTTACTCTGATATCACCAAGACCCCTGACAGTTTATACGAAAACTCATCCTACAGATTCTGGCACACAGCTTAATATGACCTAATTAGCAGAACTCTGCAAAGCTTGACTGCATGCTAGTGGGGTACGTTAGCTATTTGATTCAGATGTGTGGGGCAAAGGACACATCTAAAAATTGCAGAACACTGGCCATTGAGGATTTGAGTTTGAGACCACTGACTTAAACCCTTTATAGATCACATTACCTTTTACTACGTATACATGCATTTAAATTCTACATTCAAGCAAGACCTCGGTAAACCTTGAAATATCCCCAGGAAAACGCTTTAAAACAGCTTCAAATCACAAATTAATTGACTCATCGGGGTAATGACAAACTTCAAGACAACAGTTCAGAGACGAAGATCACACAGGTGAAAGGCTGCAATAGGGAGATGAGACTCAGAACACGCTGAGACAGGGGTGAGTGGATAGAGACACCTCCTTAGTGCTGGATCCTGGAAATTCTTCCACCCAACGCAGATGGTCTCTGATGAAAATATAAAAGAATGTTTCTTTTAATTTTGGTGAAAACAATACATATATTTCTACGTATAATTTTTCAATACAGTCCACTTTCAATTTCTAAATATTGTATATGAAACATACACTACACTGCCAAAAGTATAAACTCATCTGCCTTCACACACGTGTGTACTCGTGTGACATCCCATTTTTAATTCAGGGGGTTTAAAATGTCAGCCCATCCCTTTTGTGGCAATAACAGCTCCATCACTTTTGGATTTATGACAAGATTTAAGAGGATGTTTCATTGTGATGTTGCATTTTAACCATTCTTCCAAAAACACATTTTAACACTGAAGTTGGACAAGTCTCTGCTCTAATTCATTCCAAATATGTTCTCTCAGGTTGAAGTAAGTATTTTGTGTAGGTCAGACAAGTCTCTCCACACCAAACTTTCACAAAGTTGAAATTGGTCAAAATGTATTGACATGCTGACTCATAAAGGGTACCTGTTACCGAAACCTTAGTTTCAGGGAGTTTGTGGTGCTCTACATCATAGTTCCTCTGCAAAAAACTTCCAATCCATTTGACACAAAACAGTCAGGAAAGGGGTTTCTGGTAACTGCCAAATCCAGACTCATCGACTGAATTCGCAGACAGTCCTCTGGTGGTGACCATTTCATCCAAATGCTTCATATTGTATTAGTGCAGTCTTTCACAAACGTTTGCATAATTATAACATTAATAATAATAATAATAATAATAATAATAATAATAATAATAATAATAATAATAATAATAACAATAATCCTTATTTATTATTTCCACTGTAAATTTTAAAAAATACAATTTGTCCACTGTATTTAACTCATCCCTTAGGGAGCAGTGGGCTGCCACTCTACAACATCTGGGGCTCTGAATCTTGCTCAGGGACCCATAGTGCTCATCATTCCCACAAAGGTTTGTAGAAGCAGTCTCTACCCCTGTATCAATATAATACTGCTGTTATCACTAAAGTAATCTAAACACTTCCATTTAATGATTTGGGTGGGTTAGCAAATACTTTCAGTAATATAATACACATGCATACATATTTTTTTTTGAATTTGTAATGCTCAATTTAAATAAGCCTGTGCAAATTCTCAGTCATCCGGGTTATCGCAACAGCCAAGACGCTTAAATAAATAAAACTGGAACTAAACACCACTTCACAAATTACAGGCCTGTCTCTCTACTGTCACAATTTTAAAAATTTTTAGAAAAATTATTTAACAACAGATTGGAGAAATTTATTGATAAAAATAAACTACTCACTGATAGCCAATATGGATTTAGAAAAAATAGATCAACCTCACTAGCACTAACAGAACTCATTGAAGAAATCACAAACTCCACAGATAAAAAGAAATATGCAGTTGGGGTTTTCATTGATCTAAAAAAAGCATTTGATACAATAAATCACAAAATATTAATCAGTAAACTGGAACGAATCGGGATCAGGGGTGTAGCTCTAAATTGGATAAGTAGTTATCTGAGAGACAGACAACAATTTATGAAGATAGGAGATTATTTGTCTGAATGTCTGGGCATTGTTTGTGGTGTCCCCCAGGGGTCAGTGGTGGGACCACAGTTATTTTTATTATATATCAATGATATTTGTAAGGTATCTCAAGTATTGAATTTTGTATTATTTGCAGATGATACAAACATATTTGGATCAGGGGACAGCTTACAGCTACTCGGAATCAATCACTTAAGAATTCAAGAAAATAAAACAATTGTTTGACATAAACAGGTTATCAATACATTTGAGTAAAACTACATTCATGGTATTCGGAAACTGTAAGTCAAAGCATCAAGCACAGATACAGATAGTGGGGGTTAACATAGAAAGAGTACATGAAAATAAATGTCTTGGAGTGATCATAGATGACAAGATTTGCTGGAAGCCTCACATACAATACATCAAAACCAAACTGTCCAGAGGTATTTCAGTCCTAGCAAGAGCTAAGCACATTCTGGATCTCAAATCCATTCACATCATATACTGCTCATTACTGTTACCTTATTTGAATTACTAATTACTATAATCAAGCTCCATCATATATCAGAGCTCTGATTACCCCGTATGTTCCTAACAGAGCACTTCGCTCTTAGACTGCAGGTCTGCTGGTGGTTCCTAGAGTCTCTAAAAGTAGAATGGGAGGCAGATCCTTTAGCTATCAGGCTCCTCTCCTGTGGAACCAACTCCCAGTTTTGGTCCGTGAGGCAGACACCCTGTCTACTTTTAAGACTAGGCTTAAAACTTTTCTTTTTGACAAAAATTATAACTAGTGACTTATGTTACTCTCAGCTACCTTTATAGTTTTACTGCTATAGGCTTAGGTTACTGGAGTATATCAGGATCTAATTTTCTCACTATATTGAGTTCTACTGTTCTTCAATTATGCATTATGTGTTGTCATTTCTGCTTT
This sequence comes from Fundulus heteroclitus, assembly GCF_011125445.2. Lineage (NCBI taxonomy): Eukaryota > Metazoa > Chordata > Actinopteri > Cyprinodontiformes > Fundulidae > Fundulus > Fundulus heteroclitus. Next base: position 114,105 of record NW_023396761.1, read on the forward strand.
AACTTTCTGTTCTCTCTCTTTTCTCTTCATAGTAGGTACACCTGGTCTGGCGTTCTGTTAACTGTGACATCATCCAGAGAAGACGGCTCACCTGCTACTACCATCTAATGTAGAACAGATTACTAGATCAATGTGTGCTTCTGTGCTTTTTTGTTTCTCTTGTTGTGTCTCTGTTCTGTCTTCTGTAACCCCAGTCGGTCGAGGCAGATGACCGTTCATACTGAGCCCGGTTCTGCCGGAGGTTTTTTTTCCCCGTTAATGGGTGGTTTTTCTTCCCACTGTCGCTTCATGCTTGCTCAGTATGAGGGATTGCAGCAAAGCCATGTACAATGCAGATGACTCTTCCTGTGGCTCTACGGTTCCCCAGGAGTGAATGCTGCTTGTCGGGACTTTGATGCAATCAACTGGTTTCCTTATATAGGAAATTTTTGACCAATCTGTATAATCTGACCCAATCTGTATAATATGATTGAACTTGACTTTGTAAAGTGCCTTGAGATGACATGTTTCATGATTTGGCGCTATATAAATAAAATTGAATTGAATTGAATTATGTAGAGGTTTGGGGAAACACATATCAACACTCACTACAGCCACTAGTCATAATGCAAAAAAGAGCAATAAGAATCATTCACAACGCCGGATTTCGGGATCATACAAACTCATTATTTCTAAAACCTAAATTACTAAAATATTATGATTTAATTGAATAAACAGTAGTATTCATGTTCAAAGTAAGACATAGCCTATTGCCTGGTAATATACAGAAGATGTTCTCTGAAAGGGAGGGAGGGTACGATTTAAGGGGAAGGGGACATTTTAAGACTAATAGATGTAGAACTACAAGGAAAACATTATGTTTATCAATTTGTGGAGTTAAATTGTGGAACAAACTAAATGAGAACCTAAAGCAATGCCCAAACATATTCCTTTTAAAAAAAATGTACAAAGAAATTATTTTCAGAAGGTATAGATAAGTATGGTAGAAAGTTTTGTTTGTGTTTTTGTTTTGTTATTTGTATAAATGTATGAGGGTATATGTGTATATATAATTATGTATGTATATGTGTAGGTAGTTATGTATATATATATATATATACACACACATATATATATATATGTTACGGTGGCAGCTCAGCAGGGGTGAGTGTTCTGCTTTCCTTCAGTTCGTTCTAATATTTTCTGTTATTTGTTTTGGTCTTGTGTTCCCCCTCGTGTCTCTTCCCTCCCTACGGCTCTCTCTCTCCCTGCGTTCTGGAACCATCGCTCCTCCTACCACCACCCTCTGCCACCTGCACACCTGGTCTTCATCTTCATCAAGCTCAAGATAAAAACCCGGCCTTTCTCAACACTCTTCCCTGGATCGTCTGCTGCATTAGTCCTGGTGCCGCTGAATCTCCTAAGACTCCTCACGATCAAGCAAAATACTTCCCTGGTGTTTTTCCCCTTGTGCTAACCCATTCTCTGTGTTTGCCTTTGTTTCCAGAGTTGCTCACCTTACTGATCTTCAGCCAGCTGAGTCCGCGACCGATCCTCCCCTCCCGGACGCTGCCACTGCGGCTCATCCTCAACTCCGCGGCTGGGTGTTCGCCGGTCGGTGCCTTCCTCCTCTGGGTCTCTTTAGTCAGTCGCTCCCTGGTCACCTGGGTTAATCCTCCCGCTCTGGGTTAAGATCCGTGCCGAGCTCCGGCCTCCCCCCTGAGGAGCCCATGCAGTTGGGTCGGGCTAAACTGTCAGCACGCGAACGTGAGCATCGCTTCCTGGAGGGTGTCTGTATATACTGCGGCCTTATTTACGCTCCTGTCCGCAGCGCCCAAAAAGAGTAGGCTCGCCCGCAGCAGTGGGGATTTGAGCGAGCCGTTTTTCTCCCCTGACCCCCCGAAAATTATTAAATGCAACTCTCTCTTGGGAAGGGATTGACCAACCGCTGGGCGCACTAATAGATTCAGGCGCAGATGAGAGCTTCCTCGATAAAGAGGTCGCCCGTCAGCTCGCTATTCCATTTGTTCGCCTAGACGCCCCTCTCTGCGCTTCCAGCCTAAGTGGGAATCCCTCCTACGAGATCACTCACCGCACCCCCGCCATAACATTAGTCACCTCAGGAAACCACCGTGAAACTACCTCGCTCCACCTAATCTCCTCTCCAAACGCTCCCTTGGTCTTGGGACTCCCGTGGTTGATTAAGAACAATCCTAATATCGACTGGAGTAGCGGCGTGGTCCGTAACTGGAGCACCGCTTGTCACGCGTCTTGTTTACTCTCCGCTCGCTCCCCGGGTATCTCAGTTTCCCCTCCACCGCCCCCTGTGGACCTTACCGGTGTACTGCTGGAGTATCATGATTTATCACAGGTCTTTAGCAAGGACCTGGCTCTTTCTCTGCCCCACCACCGCCCATATGACTGCGCGATCGATATCCTCCCGGGTGCGTCTTACCCCCCGGGAAGGTTGTATAATCTGTCTCGCCCCAAACGAGAATCGATGGAACAGTGCATTCATGATTCCCTAGCTGCCGGTATAATCCACCCCTCTTCTTCCCCTCTCGCTGCTGGGTTTTTCTTTGTGCCCAAAAAGGATAAATCCCTCCACCCGTGCATAGATTATCGTGGTTTAAACGCCATTACGATAAAAAACAAATATCCACTCCCTCTCCTTGATTCTGTTTTTGACGCCCTTGCGAAATCCACTATTTTCACCAAATTAGACCTGCGGAACGCTTACCATCTCGTGCGTATCCGTCACGGTGATGAGTGGAAAACAGCATTCAATACACCGCTGGGCCATTATGAATACTTGGTCATGCCCTTTGGGCTGACCAACGCGCCAGCGGTGTTCCAGTGTTTAGTTAATGATGTCCTTCGCGATTTTCTACACCGCTTTGTTTTTGTTTACCTGGATGACATCCTTATTTTCTCAGAGAATGCCGCCCAGCACCTTGAACATGTTCGTCTCGTCCTCCAGCGTCTTCTTGAAAATCGTCTGTATGTCAAAGCGGAAAAATGCAAATTTCACGCCCCGACTCTGCCGTTCCTCGGGTTTGTTATCGAGAAGGGCCATCTCCGAGCAGACCCGGAGAAGATCCGCGCAGTCGCGGAATGGCCCGCTCCCACCTCGGTTAAACAACTTCAGAGATTCCTTGGGTTCTCCAACTTCTATAGGCGGTTCATACGTAACTATAGCACGGTGGCGGCCCCTCTCACCCGTTTAACCTCTGCGTCAGTTCCGTTTGTTTGGTCTCCCGAAGCAGCCACCGCATTCGAGACCTTGAAGAAAATGTTTACCTCCACACCCATGCTCGTTACACCCGACCCCTCTCTCCAATTTATAGTCGAGGTTGACGCCTCGGACTGCGGGGTCGGAGCTACTCTATCCCAGCGCTCCCCAGTAGATAACAAGACGCATCCCTGCGCATATTTCTCTCGCCGCCTCTCCCCTGCCGAGAGAAATTATAGCATAGGAGACCGGTAGCTGCTGGCGGTTAAGCTGGCTTTGGTGGAGTGGAGGCACTGGCTGGAGGGCGCTGAGCAGCCCTTTGTTATTTGGACTGACCATAAAAATCTACCCTACATCCAAACGGCCAAGAGACTCAATCCCCGCCAAGCTCGCTGGGCCCTGTTCTTTTCTAGATTTAATTTTTCCCTCACCTATCGCCCAGGATCGAAGAATATAAAACCTGACGCCCTGTCCCGCATCCACTCCCCAGACCTCCCCTTGGACTCCACGGATCCCATCCTGCCCCCCACTTGCCTCATCGCCTCAGTCGTCTGGGAGGTGGAATCCCTGGTGCGCCGTGCTCAGTCCACTGAACCGGATCCCGGCAACGGCCCCCCCAAACCGCCTGTATGTCCCCTCCAGTGCCCGTTCCCGAGTCTTGCAGTGGGCTCATGCCAGCAAATTTGCCTGTCACCCTGGTATGGCACGAACGCTGTTCCTGCTGCGACAACGTTTTTGGTGGCCGTCAATGGAGAAGGAGTGTCACAGCTTCGTGGTGGCCTGCCAGACCTGTGCAAGAGCAAAATCCTCCCACCAACCACCTGCTGGCCTACTTAACCCACTACCTGTCCCTGGTCGTCCCTGGTCCTATATCGCCCTAGATTTCGTCACCGGACTCCCCTCCTCCAACAGTCATACAGTCATCCTCACCATCGTGGACCGTTTTTCCAAATGTGCCCATTTTGTTTCCCTGCCCAAGTTGCCCTCCTCACTGGAAACAGCACAGCTGCTGGTGAACCACGTTTTTCGTTTACACGGAATTCCCTTGGACATAGTTTCTGACCGTGGACCCCAGTTTTACTTCTCAGGTCTGGAGGGAGTTTTGCCGAGCCCTTAGTGTTTCTGTCAGCCTGTCGTCTGGCCACCATCCACAAAGCAACGGGCAGGCAGAGAGACTCAATCAAGACCTTGGGGCCGCGTTGAGGTGTGTGACCGCTAAAAACCCCACCTCTTGGTCTACTTTCCTCCCACAACTCCCACAACTCCCAGGTCTCCTCAGCTACTGGGCTATCTCCATTCACCTGCGCCATGGGGTTTCAGCCACCTCTGTTCCCTTCGCTGGAGAAGGAAGTTGCGGTGCCCTCTGTGCAAGCACAACTGTGTCGCTGCCGCTGGGTATGGAGGGAAGCCCGGGCCGCATTGCAGCGCACGTCTGAACGCAATCGCCGTCTGGCCGACCGTCACCGTACTCCGGCCCCTGACTACCGCCCGGGCCAGATGGTCTGGCTATCAGCTAGGGACCTGCCTCTCCAGACCACCTCCAAGAAGCTCTCCCCCCGTTTCATCGGGCCTTACCCTATAGAGGCAATCATTAATCCCACTGCTGTCAAACTGAAGCTACCACCCCACTTCCGCATCCACCCAGTGTTCCATGTTTCCCAGGTGAAGCCCGTGCTGTCCAGCCCCCACTCTGTCCCTGAACCAACTCAGCCCCCACCACGCCTGATTGACGGACACCCAGCCTACACCGTCCGTCGTCTCCTGGATGTCCGTCCCCGGGGCCGGGGTTACCGTTATTTGGTGGACTGGGCCGGCTACGGGCCAGAAGAACGCTCTTGCATTCCCGCCTCCCAGATCCTGGACAAAACCCTCATCCGGGACTTCCACAAAACCCACCCCAACAAGCAGGGTGGGCCACCTGGTGGCGTCCGTTGAAGGGGGGGTCCTGTTACGGTGGCTGCTCAGCAGGGGTGAGTGTTCTGCTTTCCTTCAGTTCGTTCTAATATTTTCTGTTATTTGTTTTGGTCTTGTGTTCCCCCTCGTGTCTCTTCCCTCCCTACGGCTCTCTCTCTCCCTGCGTTCTGGAACCATCGCTCCTCCTACCACCACCCTCTGCCACCTGCACACCTGGTCTTCATCTTCATCAAGCTCAAGATAAAAACCCGGCCTTTCTCAACACTCTTCACCGGATCGTCTGCTGCATTAGTCCTGGTGCCGCTGAATCTCCTAAGACTCCTTGTGATCAAGCAAAATACTTCCCTGGTGTTTTTCCCCTTGTGCTAACCCATTCTCTGTGTTTGCCTTTCTTTCCAGAGTTGCTCACCTTGCTGATCTTCAGCCATACTGAGTCCGCGACCAATCCTCCCCTCCCAGACGCTGCCACTGCGGCTCATCCTCAACTCCGCGGCTGGGTGTTCGCCGGTCGGTGCCTTCCTCCTCTGGGTGTCTTTAGTCAGTCGCTCCCTGGTCACCTGGGTTAATCCTCCCGCTCCGCGTCCCCGTTCCAGCGCTCCCTATTCCGGATTACGGCATTCCCCGTTGTGTTTAATCCTTTTCCTGCCCTTATTAAAATAAACCTATTTCAGAGTGGTTGCGTGTGGGTCCGTTCTGTCTAACCCTTAACATATATATATATATATATATATATATATATGTATATATATATATACTGTATACACATGCATACATACACACATACATATATATATATATATATATATATATATATAGCAACATAATTATACATACATATATATATATATATATATATATATATATATATATATATATATATATATATATATATAGAGCAACATAATTATAAATATTGTAAATTGAAGAAATAAAAGAATTAAAGGGGTAGGAGTACATAAATTGTACTTCTTCCTACTCCTTTTCGCACATGTAATAGAGGTATATTAACTCAGGAAAAAAGGGTACCTTTTTTATTGTTTTCTCGCCAATGTTTTTAAACATTGTTTTATTGTTTTTTTTATTTAATTTGTATATACTTTCTCCTGCATGTTCGAAATAAAGATATCAATTCAAATTCAAATTAAATCGGAGCCAACTGGACTTTTGCACAGTTCTTTCTGAAAACGTTTCGACACCTATCCAGGGGTCTTTGACAATTCTGGTGGCTCGCACTTCAGCAACCTGCAGTTGGTGCACTGCTGTTTTTAAAGGACACGACGCCCATTCTCCTAGGCACATTCTTAGTCAGATGCAAATCAATGACTCAGCCGTCACTGTCCTGGGTTGTTAGAAGCTATTTCTTGTTGTGAGTGGAGTACTTGCTCATTATGAGGCTGCTGATGTAATCTCTTTGAATAGCCGAAATACAAATAAGTTTCTGTACAATGTACAGAAATGTCAATATGTTCAAGTATTTGTCATGATGCAGCCTTGCTGACTGCACCCTGAGCACTTCCTGGCTCCTTCTCTTCCAGTGCAGCCCTGATTAGGCACACCAGTTAGGCTGCAATTAACTATGGACTGGCTCCACCTGCTCACCTGACTATAAAACTCACCTCAGTTTGTTCCTCGTCGCCGGCTTTTCTGCAGTCTTCCTCAACACCAAGCATGTCAAATGCAGTTTGCTTCAGTCAATTCTACACCAAGCCTGTCAAGTCCTGTTCGTTTCAGCTTCACGTTCACCAAGCCTGTCAAGTCCCGTTCTCGTCTGTCTCGTCTTACTCCTCATCTGCCAAGTTAAGTACCCGTTATGCTGTGCTGCTGGATCTCTGCTCCTCCATCCTTGTTACTCTCTCGTCTGCAGCCCTGGTTCCGCAGCAGCCCAGCGCCTCCTGGATTTCTCTATGTTGCCCTGTGGGATTTACTGCAGCATCTGAGTCCAAGGAGCTCTGTTAAGGCTCAGTGTGGACTTACTGCAGCCCCTGTGGCCAAGGAACTCTCTTTATGATGTACCACAGGGATTTCAGCAGTCCACCTCCAGATCCTGTCTGTCATCTTCTCCAGGAGTGAATGCTGCTTGTCGGGACTTTGATGTAATCAACTAGTTCCCTTTATATAGGAAATTTTTGACCAATCTGTATAATCTGACCCAATCTGTATAATGTGATTGAATTTCACTTGTTTCGTGAATTGGCACTATATAAATAAAATTGAATTGAATTGAATTTGTGCTGCACCACAGGGTTTTCAGCAGTCCACCGATCCTGTCTGTCATCTCTGGTCCGTTCCAGTCAGCCAGCTCCTGCACCCTTCAACTCCAATCTGGTAACTGACTCTGGTTCTCAGCATCCACTAACCTCAATTTACAATAAACTCTCTATACAAGCTCTGTGTATGCGTGCTCTGTCCAGGTTCATCTAAGACAAATCATGACAGTATTATTTGTTTTGCTTAATTTTTAAGACCTTTTTATATGCAATTCAGTAATGAAACCCAAACACTACAAACACTGTCCTGTGATTTGCTGTAGATGTTTTGCTGTAGACCTTCTGCTGTCTGGGTTACAGAGCAAATCATCAGTTACATTCAAGATTGCTTTAACTGTGTGTGTGTGTGTGTGTGTGTGTGTGTGTGTGTGTGTTTGTTCTTGCGTCAGAGTGAGGACCATCACCAGTTTTTAACCAACAAAGTGAGGTCAATTTTGGGAAGTGAGGACATTTTCCTGGTCCTCACTTTCTTTCATATAGTAATGAGCTCTACTAGCCATATAGATGTTACTCTGTCTTTTTTATAAAAGGTCCTCATTTTTTATGTAAAATGAGTCTGAAGGTTCACAATTCTCTTCTCACTAGGTCCCTCTAGTGTATAGTTCTGAAACTGCACTCAGGTTTCCACCAAACTGGTTCTCTACTGCTCCCCCTATAGGTGTTCTTTTGGCGCTGCACCCAAATCTTACCAGATTGAATGCCTTTTTTAGTGATCAGTTTATTATTTAATATATAGGCAGTACATTTTTTATAGTGTAGGCAAAACATAGATTGAATCAGTATCAACCAAATATGTATTTTCAGGCTTTATGCATAAATAAAAATGGTTATATGCCTTCAGACTTATTCAATGCCCAGACAGGGAACATGATATTCAAGCTAGACATGATGTTGAAATTTTTTGTAATATAATTATGTGTAGATTAAAATTAATTAAACAATTAAACAATGTGTAGATGGCAGAAGAGTCCTGGAGAAGCAGGCAACAGGTAGACATGAAAACAGACTGGTAACAGCAGGGATGATGGGGTTAACGGGCTGGTGACAGGATTAAAGCAGAGCTCAGCTCATTAAGGATGCTGAACTCTCTGGAGGACCATTGAGCAGGAAAAGACAGTATAATTTTGAAACTTGAACTGAGAAACGGTAAGAACAAGATTGTATTCTGCATTACCAGGAGATGCTAAACTGTGAGATGAATCAAAATCCTCCACTGAAAAGTGCCTCAACAGGAGGAAAAACCTCAAAGGTCACAAAAGGTCCTGGCAGGTTCAGAGGCCAGACAGCAGATGTCTCTGACATTGATGGAAACCCTATTCAAACTTCTGTGCATGCTCCTATTGTTTAATTGCTGCACCCAACTCAGCCACAGAAAAAGATAGCTTTTAAGCTTTTGATGAAAATTAGTTGTTGCTTCCAGCCTATGCCTAATAGAAGGCCTCAGTTGTCAAGTCAGGGTTGAGTTATGGCACTTGCCAACTGGTTATGGAGGAAGGGGATGTATCGTTTTAATCGTCTAATCAGGCTTTTCACAACAATAACATACACATCCAGATCAGACCTTCCTAGCCATAGCAGCCGGGTCAAACACACTCCCATTTCTGGTGTATCTGTGGAGCACAGGAACCTTCCTACAGGTACTTCAGGTTAGCTACATGACAGTCCTTAGCCGCTAATGGGGTTGTGTTCCGCAATACCAGGAGATGCTACACTGTGAGATTATTCAAAATCCTCCACTGAAAAGTGCCTCAAATAGGGGGAAAAACTTCAAAGGTCACAAAAGGTCAGCAGTCAGATTGGCCTCCTTCAGTCACAAAGCATCACCAAATCTGGGCCAAAACTGAACTTTTGACCACAAAGGGATCTAGTCCCATTTTCTATAGGTTGGTGACGTTATGGTGCCCAGAGTTATGGTGCAAGGAACCTCCAACCAGCTCCTGGCAGGTTCAGAGGCCAGAAGCAGATGTCTTTGACATTGATGGAAACCCTATTCAAATTTCTGTGCATGTTACTATTGTTCAATTGCTGCACCCAACTCAGCCGCAGAAAAAGATAGCTTTTAAGCTTCTGATGGAAATGAGTTGTTGCTTCCAGCCTATACCTTATAGAAGGCCTCAGTTGTCATGTTAGGGTTGAGTTCTGGCACTTGCCAACTGGTTATGAAGGAAGGGGAGGTATCGTTTTAATCGTCTAATCAGGCTTTTCACAACTATAACATGCACATCCAGATCAGAGCTTCCTAGCCATAGCAGCCGGGTCAAACACACTCCCATTTCTGGTGTATCTGTGGAGCACAGGAACCTTCCTACAGGTACTTCAGGTTAGCTATATGACAGTCCTTAGCCGCTAATGGGGTTGTGTTCCGCAATACCAGGAGATGCTACACTGTGAGATTAATCAAAATCCTCCACTGAAAAGTGCCTCAAATAGGGGGAAAACTTTAAAGGTCAAAAAGGTCAGCTGTGAGATTGGTCTCCTTCAGTCACAAAGCCTCACCAAATCTGGGCCAAAACTGAACTTTTGACCAAAAAAATAATTTAATGCCACTTTCTATAGGTTGGTGACGGTATGGGTGGGTCATTTTTGGGCCTCCAACCCGGTCCTAGCAGGTTCAGAGGCCAGATGGAAAATGTCTCTATCTGATTTGAGGGAACCCCTATTCAACCTTCTGTGCATGCTCCAATTGTTTGCTTGCCGCCCTCCACTCGGCCCCAGAAAAATATAGCTTTTAAGCTTTTGATGAAAGAGAGTATTTGCTTCCAATCTATGCCTAATAGAAAGTCTGAAAGGCCTCAATCGTCATAATAGGGTTAAGTTCTGGCACTTGCCAACAGGTTATGGAGAAAGGGGAGGTCTCATTTTATTTGTCTAATCAGGCTTTTGACAACAATACCACGCACACCGAAATCAGATCTTCCTAGCCTTAGCAGCAGAGTCAAAGACACTCCCATTTCCGGTATGTCAGTGTAGCACAGCGATGGACAGTTCTGCAGGCTGTAGGATATAGTTAAAGTGTCATGCATGAGCCAGTCTCTTTATCAACTCTTCCCCTACAAATGGTACCATGCATTCCTGCAAAAACCTCCCCCACCTGCAGTAGGATGGCAAAACAAGTGTTTCACAAAATGGCGGATTTTCCGTCATGACTCCATTCTAAGATCTTGCTGGTATCACTTTAAGCCCTATCAAATGACCTTGGGCACCAATTAATGCTTATTATGGGAAGATATTTAAGAAATCATAGAGTATGCTGTTTTTTCCCCGTAAAGTAAACATTTTAATTTTGGATTCCTGAGTTTTTAACATTTTGGACAGTAGATTTCTTTGCTGTTTAAAATATGTGAAAAGAAAAATTGCTGTTATGATGAAATCTATGACAGCCTCAGTTAAAATTATTACACAAACCTTTTTCTATAAATTAATCAAAATGAGCTTTTTAGGACAGTACAGCATGTTTATTGTATATAAACAAAATATTTTTATACCAATGATAACAAAATTAAAATTAATCATACAGAAAATCTAAAAAGGATCCTAAACATTATGCCCCTAGAATAAAACTCAGTGCAAAGTCATGGCTATTTTTACTTAAGAAAACATCTCAGACTTAAGTCAGAGCCAGCAACCACTGAGTGACCCCTCCCTGACCCTCAACTTTGCAACATTCACAACCTGCAGATGGCCCATCAAGCTATTATCCAATCAGAGTCATGCATGTGGATTCTGCAATGTGCAGGAGGAATTCATGCTGCAAATTAGGAACAACAGTTGTTAGGCTCTGCTAATGTTTACAAAAAATTATTTGTTTCTAAAATAAACATTATTCAATGTACAATGGATTCTTTTGTTAAAATTATTAAATTATCAGGGGGTAATAAATCAGTACCACACAACCTCAAGGTTTAATTTTATGTTAGGGTTAAGTTCTGGCACTTGCCAACAAGTTATGGAGGAAAGGGAGGTCTTGTTTTAATTGTCTAATCAGGCTTTTCACAACTATAACATGCACATCCAGATCAGAGCTTCCTAGCCATAGCAGCCGGGTCAAACACACTCCCATTTCTGGTGTATCAGTGGAGCACAGGAACCTTCCCACAGCCACTTCAGGTTAGCTACATGACAGTCCTTAACCGCTAATGGGGTTGTGTTCTGCAATACCAGGAAATGCTACACTGTGAGATTAATCAAAATCCTCAACTAAAAAGTGCATCAATAAGGGGAAAAACTTCAAAGGTCACAAAAGGTCAGCAGTCAGGTTGGCCTCCTTTAGTAACAAAGCCTCACCAAATCTGGACCAAAACTAAACTTTTGACCAAAAAATTATTTAATGCCACTTTCCATAGGTTGGTGACGCTCTGGGTTGGCCTTTTTTGGCCTCCAACCCGGTCCTAGCAGGTTCAGAGGCTAGATGGCAAATGTCTCTCTCGGACATTGAGAGAACCCCTTTTCAACCTTCTGTGCATGCTCCAATTGTTCGCTTGCTGCCCTCCACTCGGCCCCAGAAAAAGATAGCTTTTAAGCTTTTGATGAAAGAGAGTATTTGCTTCCAACCTATGCCTAACAGAAAGCCTGAAAGGCCTCAGTCGTCATGTTAGGGTTGAGTTCTTGCACTTGCCAACAGGTTATGGAGAAAGGGGAGGTCTCGTTTTAATCGTCTAATCAGGCTTTTGACAACTGTAACACGCACATCCAGATCGGATCCTCCTAGCCCCAGCAGCAGGGTCCAACACACTCCCATTCCTGGTGTGGCTATTGAGCACAGCGATGGACCATTGTGCGAGCTGTAGGATATAGTTACAAGATCATGCATCTAACAGTCTCTTGGTCAGCTCTTCCCCTTTTGCAAAATGTGTTTCACAAAATGGCGGATCTTCCCTAATTACCCTATTCAAAGTTCCTGCTGGTACCAGTTTATGCCCCATTTTAAACGGCCTTGTGAACCAATTAAAGCGTATTATGGGAGGATATTTAAGGACTCATAGAGGATGGCACATAACAAATGATGGCCTCCGACGTCCATAACCCCCCCCCCCCCACACACACACACACACACACACACACACACAGCACAATTGCTTTTTGTATCATTTAGGGTTGACAAAATTGGTTGAGTTTGTCGTAGAGGGCTGATTTTCACAAATGCTGTTCAGAGCATTAGCCTGAGTAGATTCTGAGAGTTTGGTATCACTGGACCATTTTGTCTGGGCGTGGCAGGGGCAAGAATGGGCAAAAAATTGACCTTTGACACCTCATGACACAGAGACACATTGTCCAATGTTGCCCGCATTTGTTGTGCAGCTTCCCCCTCAAAGCTTCTACAAAGTAGGCAGAGCCCAACTTTCTATGACCTTCCTACAGCTACTTAGGGTTAGCAACATGAAAGTCCTTAATGGCTAATGCGGTTGTATTCTGCATTACTAGGAGACACTACACTGTGAGATTAATCAAAATCCTCCACTGAGAAGTGCCTCGAAAAGGGGAAAAACCTGAAAGGTCACAAAGGGTCAGCAGTCAGACTGGCCTCCTTCAGTAACAAAAGCCTCACCAAACCTTAGGCAAAACTGAACTTTTGACCAAAAAGGGATCTAATGCCATTTGCTACAGGTTGGTGGCACTATGGGAACGGGTGGGTAATTTCTGGCCTCCAACCGGGCCCTAACAGGGTTCGGAGGACAGACGGCAAATTTATCCCTCTTTGACACTGAGGGAACCCCTATTCAGCCTTCTGTGCATGCTCCTATTGTACACTTGCTGCCCCCACTCAGCCCCAGAAAAGGATAACTTTTAAACTTTTGATAAAAGAGAGTATTTGCTTCCAGTCTATGCCTAATAGAAAGCCTCAAAGGCCTCAGTCATCATGTTAGGGTTGAGTTCTGGCACTTGCCAACAGGTTATGGAGAAAAGGGAGGTCTCGTTTAAATTGGCTTTTAAAAACTGTAACACAGACATCCAGATCGGATCTTCCTAGCCATAGCAGCCGGGTCAAACACACTCCCATTTCTGGTGCATCAGTGGAGCACAGGAACCTTCCTACAGCTACTTAGGTTTAGAAACATGTCAGTCCTTAGCCGCCAACGGGGTTGTGTTCCGCATTACCAGGAGGTGCTACACTGTGAGAGTAATCAAAATCCTCCACTGAAAAGTGCATCAAAAAAGTGAAAAACCTCAAAGGTCACAAAAGGTCAGCAGTCAGATTGGCCTCCTTCAGTCACAAAGCATCACCAAATCTGGGCCAAAATTGAACTTTTGACCAAAAAATTATCTTATGTCACTTTCCATAGGTTGGTGACACTATGGGTGGGTCATTTCTGGGCCTCCAACCTGGTCCTAGCAGGTTCAGAGACTAGATGACAAAAGTCTCTCTCGGACACTGAGGGAACCTCTATTCAACTTTCTGTGCATGCTCCAATTGTTTGCATGCTGCCCTCTACTCAGCCCCAGAAAAAGATTGCTTTTAAGCTTCTGATGAAAGAGAGTATTTGCTTCCAGCCTATGCCTAATAGAAAGCCTCAAAGGCCTCAATCATCATTTTAGGTTTGAGTTCTGGCACTTGAAAATGGGTTATGAAAAAGGGGGAGAACTTGTTTTATTCATCTAATCAGGCTCTTCACAACAATACCACGCACATCCAGATCCAGTTTTCCTAGCCTTAACAACAGTGTCAAACACAATCCCATTTCTGGTATGTCAGTGCAGAACAGTGATGGACAGTTCTGCAGGCTGTAGGATATAGTTAAAGTGTCATGCATGAGTCAGTCTCTTTATCAACTCTTCCCCTACAAATGGTACCATGCATTCCTGCCAAAACCTCTCCCACCTGCAGCAGGAAGGCAAAACAAGTGTTTCACAAAATGGCAGATTTTCCCTCATGACTTCATTCAAAGATCTTGCCTGTATCACTTTAGGCCCTATATAAAATTACCTTGGGGACCAATTAATGCTTATTATGGGCAGATATTTAAGAAATCATAGAAATCATAGTGTATCTTGTTTTCTTCCTGTAAAGTAATAATTTAATTTTGGATTTCTGAGTTTTAACATTTTGAACAGTAGATTTCTTTGCTGTTTAAAATATGTGTAAGAGGAATTGCTGTTATGATGAAATATATGACAGCCTCGGTTAAAATTATGACACAAACCTTTTTCTATAAATTAATTAAATCGAGCTTTTTAGGGCAGTACAGCATGTTTATTGTATATAAACAAAAATATTTTTATACCAATGACAACTAAATTAAAAATAATCATACAGAAAAACTAAAAAAGAATCCTAAACAATATGCCCCTAGAATAAAAATGAGTGCAAAGTCATGCCTGTTTTTACAGAAAATATCTCAGGCTTAAGTCTGAGCCAGCAACCACTGAGTGACCCCTTCCCGACCCTCAACTTTGCAACATTCACAACCTGCAGATGGCCCATCAAGCTATTATCCAATCAGAGTCATGCATGTGCATTCTGCAATGTGCAAGAGGAATTCATGCTGCAGATTAGGAACAACAGTTGTTAGGCTCTGCTAATGTCCACAAAAAATGCTTTGTTTCTAAAATAAACATTATTCAAAGTACAATGGATTATTTTGTTAAAACTTTTAATTTATCAGGGGGTAATAAATCAGAGCCACACAACCTCAAGCTTTCATTTTTAGTACAGCATTGGATTATTCTTCAGTGCATTAATCAGTAAAACGTAAAAAACATGTTTGTTTTCAAATCTTAAGTACATTTACTTCTTAATTACTTAAAATGTCAAAAAAGTTGGTTGAACTCTTCGGTCCCTCACACTGATGGTAAAAAACTTTTTTGGTAATTTAATTTTAATTTAATTTTTTTGCAAAATCTGAAGTGGTGTATTGTGTGTCTGTGACACCTGGTGACAGAAAATAAAAACGTTATCTTTCTAAGTAGCTCAGAACTACCGGTCCTCACTTTGTGAGTGCTTTTACTCGGTCCTCACTCCGTAGGTCTTACACGAATGTGTGTGTTGTGTGTGTGTGTGTGTGTGTGTAAACCTACAGCTGTTTAGGCTGTCATAGCTTCCACCTGGACTCATGTCCTGCCCTCAGGGGTGTGTGTGGCTGTGCAGATGCACATTTGTGTGAGTATGAGGGCGGGAGGTTTTACTTAGCTCTCGAGGCATCCATAGGGTGGCCACGTTATACACTAAAACACATACAAAGATTTTGTTGGATAGGTCCTTTTGTTCATGACTTTATTGTCTTGTTAAACATAATATTTTTGAAAAGAGAATGAGGCCTAAGTTATTTATGCCTATGCAAAATCTCAGTTAACTGGGTCATCGCAACAGCAGAGGGCCATAAATCGGACCCAACCAGACTTTTTGCTCAGTTTTTCTGAAATGTTTTGACATCTATCCAAGAGTCTTTGTCTAATGTAGTGGCTGGCACTTGAGCAACCTGAGTTAGAGCACTGCTGTTTTTAAGCACATGGAGGGCCCATCCGCCTAGGCGCATTCTAAATCAGATGCAATTCAGCAACCCCACCCGTCACTGGAACTTCCAAATCCGCAGGGCGTACAGCTTGGTCCTCCAACACTTATCAAAGAGATTACATCAGCAGTCTCATCATGAGTCATGTGACCAAGTACTCCACTTACACCAAGAAATAAATACTACGACCCACGACAATGATGGTTGGGTCATTGATCTAATTATCAGCATTATTAGACTGTAGAATCCGTGTATCATTCATTCTATTTTCAATTGCAAATCAAAAAACAAAAATAAAAAAATGGACTGGTTATGTTGTTTTTTGTTCTTACGGTTAAACCAAAAACGAAAAAAGGATTGGTTTTTCATATTTCAATTCTAAGCTCAGATCAAAAACATGAAATGGAAAAACGGACAGAATCCGTGTATCATTCGTTCTTTCTACTTTCAATTTTCAAATCAAAAAACAAATATAAAAATGGACTAGTTATTTTGTTTTTTGTTTCTTATGGTTAAACCAAAAACGAAAAAAAGAATTGGTTTTTCATATTTCAATTCTAAGCTCAGATCAGAAACACGAAATGGAAAAACGGACATCAAGGCAGAATTTGATTTTAAAATTTAATTGGCACAGTTTACGTGACCCGGAAATAGCTGTTTGCGACTTCAGTAAAGTTAGAAAGATGTTCACAGAGTTTGCTTTTCCGGATCAATAAGTCATCTGCGGATGATTATTCTACAAAACAGACACCTCTCTGTAACCACAGCAAGGCAGACAGTGAGCTACAACTGTAGTTTCCTTAAACGAGTCTCCCACCACGCTGGGAGAATTACATTGGACCCTATGCAGAGCTCGCTGCTCCGGAGATGCTGAGGGACCGTCTGCAAGTTGCTACACCAGAAAAAAATAATCATAGAGAAATATTCAACAGCATCACCAAGGAGAGGTGGATTATCATCAAATTAATTTCATATGTATCTGATCTCATGTATATCATACCACATTTATTGGATCTGAAAATACTAATTTTTTGAGGAATTTCCCAAAGGCTAAATGGCAAATGGCACCTATTCTATTATTAGAATAAGTATACAATGAGCAATGACTACACCATAGATCATTGTAGTGCCACCAAACTTGAAGAATACATAGATAACCTCATTTAGTTTATACTACCACTCTTATTTTTGAAAAATGTGCTAAACTAAATTTTTTATGATTTTTTAAAGTTATAAAGTACTTAAATATTTTACTAAATATATATTACTAAAAATATAATTATTTTACCTAATACAAGTGAAATAAAAAAGAGCTTGTTGAAGTCTAAATCTAAAATATCTAATATGGCCAACAGTTACATATGTAGCTTAAGAGAGGTTAAATTAATGTAGCATTGAATCAGGTCACAAGCTTCAACTTACAATCAAATCTGGCATGTAAACATTGCTCATTCATTACAACTATAGATAACCTGTCATGATATTTTTCTAGGATGAACCCGGACACAGCACGCACACACAGAGCTATTTCTTAGGAGTGACTTTATTGAAAAGTGTGGAAGATGGTTGATGATGGAACCAGAGTCTTTCAACAGACGGAGGTGTAGGGTGCAGAAGCTGGCCGGCAGGAGGCGTATGGAGAGACTGACCGGGAGGAACTCTGGAGCCCAAGACTAGCGACCAGGACGGAACATCTAAGCTGAGGACTTGAGACCAGAACGTCTGAGCCGTGGACTGAGACCAGAACGTCCGAGCCGTGGACTTGAGACCAGAACGTCCGAGCCGTGGACTTGAGACCAGAACGTCCGAGCCGTGGACTTGAGACCAGAACGTCCGAGCCGTGGACTTGAGACCAGAACGTCCGAGCCGTGGACTTGAGACCAGAACGTCCGAGCCGTGGACTTGAGACCAGAACGTCCGAGCCGTGGACTTGAGACCAGAACGTCTGAGCCGTGGACTTGAGACCAGAACGTCTGAGCCGTGGACTTGAGACCAGAACGTCTGAGCCGTGGACTGGAGACCAGAACATCTGAACCGTGGACTTGAGACCAGAACAGCTCACCAGGAGATGAGAACAGGAGTGAGAACAGAGCTGAGCTGGAATAGGCTGAGACTGGAACAAAAACAAAGCTGACGGAAAGTCTATTGGCTGACTGTAACAAAAAACAACGTTGAAGGAAGTCTTCAGGCTGACTGTAACAAAAAACTGAGCTGACAAGGATTCTGTCATAGACTGAGCGGGAGTGAACACTATGGACCAGCGACGAGAACAGAATGAGGTGAGTCTTATAAAGAGCAGAACACAGGTGGCAACAGATCAGGGGTAATTGCAGCCTGACAGGTGACGGGAATGAAAACTAATTAGTGTCCAGAGGTGTGACTAAAGCTGAGCGAGGGAGAGCTAAGTGAACTACAAAATAACAAAGAAGCCAGACAAAACTTAAACCATGACATAACCTAGATGAGGTTATCTATGTATTCTACAAGTTTGGTGGCACTACAATGATCTATGGTGAAGTTATTGCTCATTTTATACTTATTCTAATAATAAAATAGGTGCCATTTGCCATTTAGGCTTTGGGAAATTCCTCAAAAAAATGATTATTTTCAAATCCAATAAATGTGGTATAATATACATGAGATCAGATACATATGAAATAATTTGATAATAATCCACCTCTCCTTGGTAACGCTGTTGAATATCTCTCTATGATTAA